>NW_008663440.1:5582-36002 GCF_000695815.1 Acanthisitta chloris
TGGCAGATAACCTGGAAGCCATCTAACAAATACCCCAGCTTCACCTATTTCTTATCCCAGGGGGAATCAACCATCTGCAGCTTTGCTAGCTGTGCTGGACAGGAAGGGATAGTTCATTAGCAATTTATACGTTCAGTTTGCCTCCTAAAATGGATCTTTCCAGCAGCAGGGATGTGTCATTTCCCTGTTGAGATGCTCCTGCTTTCACAGTAGTGACTCCCAAGCCAATCACTCAGTTTGAGCTGGAGTTACCAGCATATGTAAATGATGCAAATAAGCCGCAGGAGAAGGGTCATGTAACTGTTTTGTTAGGTTCTGCCCTGTCAGCCCTATTTCATGGATTCTGGCAGAATATTAACATGTTTGCATATGTAAATGTGTTAAAGAGAGCATCAGCTGAGGGAATACATTAAACCCAGCCATCCTTCCAAGTTGATTTAATCTGACAGCACCTCCATTAAAAAAATAAAAAGCATCAGTTTTCCCTTTGTGACTTGATGTACAGTAATTAGCTTGTTAGAGCAGGAAACACCTCCTTTCATAATTGATTTTGCACCCCTTTTACTTGGATATCTCTGACAAGCTGTTTCTTGTTCCCCAAGGACACCATCAGTACTTCCCACGTGTTTGGAATTTCATGAATGTGAATAATGAATATGATTTATCCCTCCCACACTCCCATGCACAGATAATATATGTAGCCAATTTGTGAACTGGACCTCGCATCAGAAAGATCGGTGTCAAAGTATTAATAGTGTAGTGACCAACCGTGCACAGGAATTAGGGCACAGCTAAGCAGTGATTTTCTGGGCATTAGAGAGATGGGAACAGGTTGCACCACGTGTTTGTCACTGGGGAGGAAAAAAGAAAGGATGAAGATTTTCTGAATGGTCCTGTGTATCTAAGTTAGCATGCCAAATTGGTTGCTTATTACAGCTGGCACAGTGCCTTAGTGGGCTAATGTGTTAATAATGTGTAATGTTTCTCTTAGGCAATGGCACCACTCTTCATTAGCACGTCTCAAGCCCTGTCACTGTTGCTTAGCTCGACATTTTGTTTCTGATGTTCAAGTGAGGGTATTTGAAATCAGGGTTTCAGATCTGCTAATACATGTCACACACTCTTTAAAAATGGATTTTAAAAGGGCCTCAATAATTTTATGGCTACTAATAACATTTGTAGCTATGTGAGCTAAGCTAATGATAAGAGTAATCAAATTTCATGTTTCACGGCATAAAATGAGCAACTGTAGGGGTCAGGAAGGTATTCACTCCCTGCCCTCCTCCCCTGGGAACCACTGTCTTTTCCGGTTGGTTCAGTAGATGAGCAGTGTTTGGGATGTGAAATAGCACAATGCTGCAGGGAAGTTCAGGGTCTCACACTGTACAGAGGAAGGATCTTATTTATAAGCATAGGAATTCTGGTTTCGCTTGGCAAATGGAGCGAAACATTTGAACGATGCATTTGTTTCACACTGATTACCTCCCACTCTGGCACCAAATACAGAGGGTTAAGTCTCCCCATTTTTGTAGCTGTTTGCTCAAGCCTCCTGAACTTGGACACATGAGACTCTTATTTCCAAGTGGCCCCAGCATGGCCATGTAACTCACATCCTAATTTTTCAGTCAATGAAGGTGCTTGCTTAGATTTTCCTCACATTTCTGTGTTCTCACTCACTGTATTAGCAAGTGTTTTCAGCATTTCTTTAACACTGAGAATAACTGTGAGAGTCATCCAAGAGAGCCTGCAACCACCAGCAAACACTTTCCTTGCCGCAGGACCATGGTGAGGAGAAGCATCAGTGCTGCTGTCACTTTGGGTGTGAGGCCGTGGGGCTGCCCACAGAATGGTGCAGGTGGGCAGACCTCACCACACCCGTGGCCTGGCTGCAGTGTGCCCAGGTGTGCTCTGGCAGGGGAGCTCTGCCAGCAGTGGCTGTGCCTGCCCCTGGCACGCTGTGCTACACGGCTACACACCCACCGCTTGGCAGCGTTCGCCTGGTGTGGAATTGCAGGGCCAGAGCCAGGAGACTGGGATTTGGCAAGGCAGCAACCTGTTTAACTGATGTCTTGTTTTCATAAAGACTTTCAGTCCTGTGTTTTGCCAAATAGTGCCTAGAGCGCTTTCTAGCACCCATACTTTTAGTGTGATGTGTTTTCTAAAGCCTTTTAGTGCACTGTACCAGAGATGCACTGATGAGCCTAAAAGGACTCACTTAACACAACGTGTAATAAACCAGACAGGAGATGTACTGAATAAAAACCCCCAGCAGAGATAGTCCAAAACCTGTATTTTTTAAACAGGGAAACAGCTTTTATATTTTAAAAAAATTACTTTCTAGAAAACCTTGGCATCAGGCACTGCCAAGACATTTGTTTGAGGCATAGAACAGACTGCCATGAGGAGGGGGCTCCTGGTACATCAGGGAACATAATGAGAAAGGCTGAAGTTAAAGACCCTTTAATTGCAGCCTTCAGAATGGTAAGTATAACACTGCATCGCTCTGTTTAGGGGATTTTGAGTATCTCTACCATCAAGGCTACATTTGTCTGTAGGATTAATCACTTTTTGATCCAGAGGGTTTAAGACAGACAGCTTACTAGGAATGTGCTACATGGCTCTCCCAGGCTGGCAATTAGCTTTGTTTCTTCATATTGTCTTGTTTATTATGGCCTCCTTCAACTCTCTCCCCCCCCTTTTTTTTTACCTGACCAGCATTTTTATACAATAATGAAGTTTTAATCCATTTTAACTGTGCTTTTAAGAGACTTTTTAACAGAGGACTTTTAGTAAAATCTCTATGTCAAATACAGAAGAAGAAGAAAATGAAAAACTCCTGCTGCTGAGCAGAGAACAGGTTGGTGTAGAGATGGCACTGTAAAGAAACCCTTGGAGAAACTCAAAGACATAATTTTGCTCTATTTGAGGGCTTTATCTCTAGACTTGCTGAGTTTCTCCTGCTTGCCAGAAGATCATCAAGAACCTGAATTATACCTATTCCCCTTTAACTTGAATGAAAAACAGGTTTCTTTGGGACATTATTTGTACCTCACATGAAAGAAAAATTATGTCACAGGGGCCCTATGTGTGCATGTCCACTCGGGTGCCTTCAGGTGCTAAGAAAATACCTCCTGCTCTTGACAGGCTGTTTTCTCCTGCTACCACTGGCTCTGAATGGCAGAGAAAGCATGTGCCACTCTGTCCCATCATGCATCTTCCCTCTCATATTCCTAGTCCTTTAAGGGCTAGCACAGAATATGGATGTCTTTATTTCCTTCTCATATGGGTTGTTTGAATGGAGGGGGCAAGCAGGAAACTATCCTGGAGCTCTAGACCAAAAATGTCCATCAAGGCTGGGGCTGGGAGGTATTCATGTGCAATTCTCACATGGGATTGCACATGTATGAGACCTGTGAGCTGCCAGCAAATAACGACACGTGGCAAAGCCCCTCTAGACCTGGCAGCTTGCTCTGTGGCTGGAACCAACCCAAATGCATTTGAGTGCTACCTAAGGGCTCAGAGTTTTTCTGTTCCAGATATGGCTTTGTCCTGAATCTGCTGGGTGGCCTTGGTTAAGCAAGTTCACTGCTCTGCATCCATTTCCTGCTTGGAGACACGCAGCAATGATGGTGACCACCTTTATATGGCATTTTGCTATACCCTGAGGACAAACACAATCTCAGAACTGAATATTGCTCTGTAGAACAGCACACGGTTGATGTAACTACAGTGTAGCAAGCCAAAGCTTATTGACATACACGAGACTGCAATGTACTGACTTTGGTCAGCTTTGGATCAGATGCTCAAAGCTGTAAAATTTTTTTTTGGCCTTCTGACATCTCAGGGGTGAAGTTACTAGCACGGTCAGAGCTAGATGCAGCACAAGCCACGCTTTTCTGTCACAGGCAGTTTGTCTTCCTTTTTCTTAGCTTTTCTCTTAATAAATGTAACCTTTTCTCCTATGGCTCAGGCATTGTGTTGAACCACCCCGACAAATGTTCTCAGGTTTTTAAAATATTCGGTATTAAAGAGATCAGGCCAGATGTGTTCTGCTGCCTTCATCACTCTAGGTTGTGTACTCTGTGTTGAAATGATTATTGTCATCACCCGGTGAAAGGCAGCTGATGAAAGACTCTCTCTCCCTCTGATGAGCTATCTATCCGCCCAGGCCCGGTGCAGAGTGCACAGGTTTTGTTTTTGAATGATATATTGATGTGTCAAAGTGGCTTATGTGCTGCTTAAACTTATGCTGGTGAATGATAGAGAGTATGTATTAAACAATCTCACTGCAACGGGAGCTGTATTTTCTCATCTCCATCTCTGGACCACCAAAGCCACCCCCCTGTGCTGTGACTCCAGCAGGGACTCCTGGGTATGTCTGCATTCACACTGGACATATTTGAAGAAACACAATTGGATACCAACCATTTTAAGTCTTTCTAGAAGATACGACTATACTTCCTGCCCACCCTATTCTGTTGATGAAGGAAACTGTTCTACATAACACATTTTGAAATGTTTTGGATTTGGGTGCATTTCCCATAAAACCTTTTCTGTTCTAAAGCTTTTGTTTTCCCACTTGTCCCCCCTTTGACTCCACTTTATTCCTCTTTTTTTTTTCCTTCAATTCTTTGCAAGGTTCAGCAACAACAGCTTATAAGGGATAGAAGAAGGGGAAACTGTAATGTTTCCATTTTGGGTCTATTGCCAGACTCCCAAACCATCTCCAATGGAAGTGTTTGATGCGCAAAACTTATTAAAACACCATTTTTCCTTGAAAAAATATTTTGAATGGTAAACTCAGTTCTCAAAGCCTTCCACACTTCCACAGCCCCTAGTGCATCTGGTAAATTCCAACATTGCTGAGCAGAGCGCATAACATGAATAAGACCTTTCTGAACAACTGAGAATAATTAAAAAACCCAACACACAGACCTTTTCCTTGTGTAGTGACACAATCAAAAACTTAACCAAAAATAATGTAATGAAAAGTCTAGGTCAAAAAATGGAGTCCTGCAGCCTGGAAAAATAGTTTTCTGACCTTCTGGATTTCCTCTATTAGAAGACTACTGTGCAGTGAGCAAACCCTATTTCTTACAACAAAGAAATTTAGCAATCTGCGAGGCTATGTCACCTTGCTGGCAGAAACACTGAGCAGCAATAGTGCTGAAAGTCAACACTAATAGCTGACACCAAATTAAACTGCCAGAGTTTGTGTGATGTAGTTCTGTCACCCTTTGACACATTTGATGTGAATTCAGAGGCTTCTGCTGTAAACTCATCAGCAGAGCTCATGACGCATCATCTTTACATATCTGTCCATCCACATTTGTCAGCAAACCGTGGAGTCAAATGACTCCAGCGATTGGGATATAGATTGCTTTACCTTCACATATAGTAAATAGAGTGTTTTAACACTTGTGATACCCTCAGCTCCAGCTTTTAACTGACAAAGTCTTGTTAGCTGCACTTCAGCTTTTCTGTGTCCACGCTGAACGTGGTGATTGATGAGGGCTGATTATGGCAGTGGGGTGGCCCATCCCTTCTTAACCTGTGGCTCAAATCATCTTCAGTTTGCCCATGCAGAAGAGCAGCAGGCACACTCCTAAGTGTCTTCATGAAGTGCCTGATTGAAAGGCCACAGCCAATTAGGTTGAGCTGAAATGGACACTTGCAGGATGTCTTTGCCTCTCAATTCCCTGTGTGGTGCCTGCAGAAAGCAAGCACTAAACAAGTGCTGATAGCCCTCACATCTGCCTGCATCACCCAGCAGCTCTCAAACGCGGGGGCTGGAGTTTCAGCCTGGGAAACATGGCAGGGTGGCTGTGCCCTCACTTCGCAGCTCTGGGCTTAGGATGTCCCCAGCAAGCATCAGGGGATGACCCTGATGCGGCAGATGGTGCTCACAAAGGGAAGTGGCACTGCTGAGACAGTTGTTCACTAGTGGCAAACAAATAATTGCCCCCCAAAATAGCAACACATTTCAAAACACAGATAATACCCCCTCACCTCTGCTTCTCCCTGGGCAATTTGGAGGGGATTTCTAATATTTATTTTTCTTCTGAAGTAGTTAGTGTTATTGCAGTTTCAGACTGATGCGTTTTGGTTAAGAGCTCCTAATTTTCCTGTTAATTTTGGACTTACCAAGGTAATGACAGCAGGTCCCCTTGGATGACAACAAATCCTGCCAGGGTGTGCGAGTGCTGAACTTGATGTGATGCTCTGAGCAGTGCTGAAGAGACTCCCCAGGTCTGTGCCATGCTTGTTTCTCCCTATGAGCCAGAAAGGAAAAGGAACTGCAGTTTCTGTTTGTGTCTCCATGATATTTAACGTACTTGCTAGCTTCAATAGCACCTTATTTGCCACATAGTGCCCTAGCATGTTTAATATTGAGAATAATTTTCTTGTGCTGACTAGCTTTCCTATCAGTGTAAATTAGCATGGTGAGAAAGTTGTACCTAGGCTCACAGGAGGAACAAACAGAGCAGGAATAATAAATCAGATTCTTTTTTTGTAAGTCTATTTTAACATATGGTTTAAAATACTATACTTAAAATACTAGCTTCGTAAGGTAGTATGCATCAAATCACACTTATTCAAGTGTAAGCTATAACAGAATGGGAATAGAAACATGATGTCCTACAAGAAAAACCACTCTATTTTTACCCTGTGTCTCCAAACCTCCTGCTTATATAATGCTGACATAAAAACATTGCATAGTGTCCCATGTTCTAATAATGTTTTGAACCACTAGAATTATAAAAAAAATGGTAACAGTAGGCATTTAATCTTAAAAATTCTAAACTCTAAAAATTTGGAAAAAATTGGGAAAAAAGTATAAGCTTTAAAAATATTTCCTATCAACTTCCATTGCTCTTTTGTGACCTGCTCCATTTGGGAATTGCCATGCAGTGCCACTCAGATTGTGTGAAGGAAGCAGTTCTAGCTCTCAGAACCAGCCCCTGAGATTTAATTTGGCACCCTGAACACCAAACACTTCTCTGGAAATGTCTTTCCTTGTTATGATCTGTTTCAAGGTCTGGAAGAACCTGCATGAGCCTCCAGCCCACTGTGTCCTTGAGCATCTAGGGGTCGCACCCTGTGCAGTGGGGATTGTAATGGAAATGCTGACAGCTCTCAATAATTATGACATGTAGACATCTATGTATTTACTGCACACAGGTTTCTGACATGCAAACAATATTAGGCTACATCTTGTGCCTGACTTGTTTTATCTGTCTGTGTGGCAAAGCTCCTGAGGACAAGAAATCATGTCTTCTCCTCATGCTTTATAAAACACTAGTTGCACTCTCAGCAGCTTACAGCTACTTACTAACAGCAGTGGCAATTGGACTAATTCAATGTTGATTTCAATTTCCAGATTTCTTGTTAATAGGCAATAGAGTCTGGACACCCAGTGCAAGGTGTTTGATGGACTAGAGCTATCTCTGCAGTGTTCCAGGGAGTAGAAACATTAAACCTGCACCTACAGAAACTATTTATAAATGCACCTGACTTTGGCTTTTGTGTCATGTCATCACTGGGATCAGGGCTGTTTGTCCTTTCTTGCACTGTCCTGGTTGGGAGCAGAGAAATACAATTCCCTGCCTGCAAAGGGGCTTGTCCCACCTCCTGTATTTGGCACTTTCTGAAGTAATGCAAATATAAATCTTATGAATACATTTTATGGCACTCTTGGTCAGGTGTAGGTTTAAACAAGAGAAAATGGATCATGAGATGCAAAGCACTCATTTCTGGCATTGTCTGGACTATGGCCAGTACACCACAGCATTCAACATTCCTGCAATTGCTTGTATGAGCAATAACTACACCTGGAGATAACACTACATGACAAGCAAAAACACAGCACCCAAGCAACAGTCCTCTGCCTCCCCTTAAACCTCACCTTCAAATGCTGAAACCACCAGTGCAGTAAAGGGTACAACTTGTGTAAAGCAGGCAGTGGTAAGTAGGGAAGTGATGAGGCCCAGGGAGGTGTGGTGACTTTATCCCACATTTGCAATAACTACACCTGGAGATAACACTACATGACAAGCAAAAACACAGCACCCAAGCAACAGTCCTCTGCCTCCCCTTAAACCTCACCTTCAAATGCTGAAACCACCAGTGCAGTAAAGGGTACAACTTGTGTAAAGCAGGCAGTGGTAAGTAGGGAAGTGATGAGGCCCAGGGAGGTGTGGTGACTTTATCCCACATTTTCTCCTCCTTGGATGCAGTCTTCAACCCAAACTGCATCAGCCCAGTAACATGCCCCACACTGAGCCCTGAGCTGACTGAATTTAGAGTGGTGCCCAGTCAGGACCAGTTGGGCTGTGTGCAAGGCAGATGGAGGGTTTCACAGCCCCCTCACAGAAATATTTAAAGTAATTTAAATAAGTTCTCTGGATAATTAGATATCGTAGCACCCTCTTCTGGCTTTCTGCATTCCCTGGATTGTGGCCATCTCTCCCCTTTGAGACCATTTGGCCCACATGGGTTTGCCGGCTACGGTTTTGGAGTTGCATCTGTCCCAATCCTCTCCCACTTCCTATAACCTCATGGCTTTCTAGGAGAACCACTCCTCAAACTTGTATTTCCCACACTGAGTCCCTTCACAATTAACCTTTATGTGCAACCTTTTTAGAGCAAAATCTCTTTTCTCATTTTTTTTCTGTTGGTGATCATTGAAAAAACCCTGACTTTGCACATTTTATATGGTTCTGACTGTAGTGCTATGGGGAGGGCTATCACAAATCCATGAAACCAGTGGGAGGGATCCTGCATGGGGAGCAGGGATGGCACAGCTGGCAGTGGCTTGGTGGCCTTGGGGAGCAGCAGGGTGGGGAGGGTTCCCACCACCCTCAGTGCTGCTGCTGAGCCAGTCAGGGGCCTTTGCACAGGTTTTGGAGGGTGCTGCTTCCTCTCCAATGTCCTCACTGTGAACCCAGAAATAAGCAATTATAATTCACAATGTGGGTGTGCAAAATTCCCTCTAAGAGCTAATTAACTGTAAGGACTAATATTTCTGGTTTAGGGTCCACAAATGTCATTATGCCATTATAAAATAAACTCTTGAAAAATAATTCACTTTTAGAATAAAACATTGCTTTCCTTTTATCCAATAGGTTAAAGTACTTTGTTCCATGGTCCCAGCTTTAAATTTTTCATGTCAGGGTGAAAAGCAATTTTTTAATTATAATTTTAATGCATCTCACCATATTTTGTAATGATACATTTTGAACCCAACTTGTAAAGGTGTCAGAAAAAATTATGTCTATTCCATAGAAGTATCTGAACCATAAGAACACAGTTGAAATAACATAGTGCTTTTAAAAGTGCCAATTATTTATTTTAACTGTGATATTACATCTGTCATTAGCACCGTGTGAAATATTTGATGTATTATTAGGAAAGTTTCAAATTCACCAGTTTCAAAGCTCACAGAATTTACAGGAACACAGTGTACCAGGTTATAACTCCTCTGAAGCAGGTCTGGTGACAAAAATCAGCCTTAAATCCATTTTAACTAGTTTCCCTTGCTTTCCCCGTTCAGGTGACAAAGCACTCCCCCCCTTCCCGCCCTGCACCACCCCACATCCTTCGCTCTATTCCCCCGGGGCACTGGGCAGGTCAAACACTGTGTAAGTGGAAAGGGGATTATCTTTGCTTTGCAGGCTTAGCTAATGAAGGGCAGGAATCATCACCACATGCTGCTTAGCAGTGAGAGGGGCTGGGAGGTGCAGGAGGAAGGTGCTATCAGCACCCAAGGCAGCAGTGGGGCTGGCTGACAGCTCCCACTTGCACAGGGGCATTGCAGCTTCCCCAGGACCCCCAAAGCAGCTGTTTGCCCAAGTGCTGCTGCTGTGGGTTTGTGTGCTCCGAGCCCAGCCAGGACACTAACCTCCTCCCTGGGTCTTGGGTTCATGGACTGTCATTTGTAGTGCCAAGCCTGTGTGTGGGCAGGGAACATCCCATCAGGCTTGGCTGTGCCTGAAGAGTCTTCCAAAGATCACCGAGGTGACTGAGTGCTCTGCTGCATTGCTCCTGCCAACATGCACCTTGCACAATCATGGGCTGCAGGTCGGGTTGCCTACTTGGAGCTGGGAACACTTGGCAAATGTTACCTGTACTAAATACTGTGAATTTTTTGAGGCTGCAATTTTGTTCTGTCTGTCTCAGCCTCACTTCCATACAGTGACCCCTGTGTCTCCTTGCAGTCTCCTTGCAAAGGCAGCAAAACTGGTTTTTTTTTCCATTTTGGCTGCTCAAGCTATGGGGCTTTAAACACCCCTTAAATCACAGCATACTCATAGATCAGTGACAGCAGCACCACTGGTCTGACAGCAACAGGAGATCACAGTGAATGTACCAAGGGGACATGCATACAGCACCCAAGAAAAACATATTCCTACCAGAGGCATGCTCTGTAACTGTGAATGAAAACACAGCTCCATCACTCTCCTGAGTACAGTCAGTGGGAAAACTGCTTAGATGCTTGGCAGGCAGACAAGAAGAGTGCCTCTTGATGAGCAAAAGAGGAGAGGACCAGTATGGATATGATGAGGTTTTGATCATCACAATTAAAACATTATCAGTAGCTCCTTTAACTATGAGAAAAAAGAGGATTGCAGAGGATATTACAGATTTAGATCTTCCTTTGTTATTTATACCCTGAAACTTGGACCTCCCTCAACCCTAAGCTAAATTAGAAGCCTCTGGTACTTTGTATTTCATTAACACTTTCTGTGGCCATCACCTGAAGGCTCTTAAAAATGTACCTTTGAAGTACTACTCAGAGATAGTACTTACTCAGACCTTTGCCTCGGTACTGGTGCTCACTCAGCCCATATCACTCATCAGCCCTTTTTGGTAACTGTTTTTTGGCATATTTTGCTGATAACTCAATATAGTTTATACACCTAATATGTCTAATCAGGGTGCTCTTCCCACCTGTCTCCCTCAAGAGGGTTTTAGTGCAAGCATCTGCCTCAAATTTTCCCCTCCACCCTTATACTACTCAGTACACCTCCCTGTTGGGTCTGTGAGCCCCACAAGCCAGAGCTGGAGGAGCACAGCTGACAGGAGGCTGCTTCCTTAATAAAAGCAGCAACAGCCTCCAGAAGCACAATACTTTCTCCCTTTCAGACAAACATCTCTTTCCCCATTTATGATGGACCAAAGGTCGAAGATAGCTGCTCTACCACTTCCACGGCTCTGCTGAAATTTTATGCCCTGGAATTGCTGTCAAGTTTGATGTTCGCATTTTATATAAAGAAATAGCAATTGTTCCAGCTCTGCAACCTGAATGAATTCACACTGAAAAGATTGAAAATTTCAGGTGAATTTTCACAAAGTGCTCAGACCTTCAGTCAGTGGCCTTACATTGCATTAAAAGAAGAGGTAAGCAGTATTTACTTGGGAAACTGAGCACCAGACATACCTGGAGAATTCTTTCTGAACCTAATATCAATGTATTTGAGAGGAAACCATCAGAATATTTACCCTTTTGTGCAGCTTCATCGACCTTTTCTTACAACCTCTTGTTAGCTTTTCCCTTTACAGGTTTTTTGGTATAGATCCTTGGCTTATAGGTCTATGGTTCTCTGACATGTTATTACTTTGTAAAAAGGAAGGTCTCTTTGTTTTACACTTTTAAAATACAAAACCTCACAATGATTGCCTCTTCAGTAGTGGTTTTGCATAAGCATGGTCTCACGGACAATACTCCCCTTGACTTTGACAGTCACAAAACCCATGTTTGAACTTTGAGGAGAAAGCATCATTATGCTTAAAGGTGGTCACAAAACCCGTGTTTGAACTTTAAGGAGAAAGCATCATTATGCTTAAAGGTGACAGTGATGTTCCCAGTACCTTTGAATCTGGCAGTGCTAGTGGTTTACCTAAATGCTAAACATATGTCTCTTACTGTAATTAGTCATAACTTGGGGCTGCCTGGAGGCCCCTCTGAAACACCTGAGGACAGTTTCCAGCATTTACAAAGCTAACTGAGAGCTGATGAGTTACTTCACAGTCTTTTTTGCATGGTTCATTTTATAATTGCTGTGAGAAATCCCAGAGGAGCCTGCTCTTCACTCCAGTGGGGGAAACTGCACCCTAAGGTCTACCTACATTAGCAGATCTTAACATTTTAATTCATTCTCCTCCTGGCAAATAGAAACTGAGCTAACTCTAAAGGCACAAGATGTAGCTGTGAAGCTGAAACAGAGCTGATGAGCAGAAGATGCAAAGCCCCAGAGTTACCTTTAGTCCCTCTGAATTCACTTGCATGCCCACAGCAGTGCTAGGGGTCATGGGTTCACCACTGTGGCACCAAACCCACTGTAGAGCTGTGCCTAAGCCCATCCCTGGGGTGTCAAAGTAGCTTATGACGCACTAGGAAGAAAAATGCCTCTGTGACTAGTAAGTCTAAAATCTGTATTATTGTCAAAGAAACAATAGCAGCATCAGCTGCTGCTGCTGCCCAGGAGCAGAGCAGTGTCATTAGTGGCCCAGGGCAGGGCACCTCTGGAGCAGACAGTGCTGCCACTGGCATCGCTTCCCTTCTTCTCCACAGCCTTGGGAGGCAGCGGCAGCAGAAGCAGCAGCCAAGCTTGTGGGGAGAGGCATAGGAGAAATTTGCCAATGGGAAATGCTTTTCCTTCTCCAAAGGGCATAATGAACTTACTCATTGTGGTGCTCCTCCAGTTCTTATTTAGCTGGCAATTTGCCTTAAGCTTTTCAGGAGACTGTTAGTGGCCATATTTCCAAGCGGTCCTGTGCTGCTGATTGCTGCTGCCATGCTTCAGACATGTTTGAAGTGTCCTTATTTGAATTATGACTCGCAACAGCTGTATTTAAAATCATATACTTCACCTTCACTTTCCACAATCAATATTGTTAACAGGGAAAAAGCTATGGAGGGATAATAGAAAATATTTACTCATTTCTCTTTGCGTGGTCTTCCCCAGCCCTCCATTACCACATCCCCGAGCTCACTCGCCCTCCGCTGAGGAATGCCTCTCGTTGCTGGATGTGGCAGCATGTTGGCACTGCCTCTGGCAGCATGAGCACAGCAGCAGTGGGAGGTCTGGCAGCAATGCTCTCAAACCAGCTGGGAGAGGTGTTTCCATAGGAATGGAATCTTCCCCCTAGCCCCTGACCATGTGGTCTCACAGGTTCCTTCACAACTTACAGGAAGGCTTGCTAAACAGCACCACTGAACTTCCTGTGCTTCTGGGTGCCAGAGGGCAGGGGCTCACCCACAGAGGGGTCACCTCCTCTGCCACATGCCAGAGGACTGCTCTGCCCACTGCATATCTGGGCCTGCAAAACCACACTGCGTAAAGGCTATTTGAGTCCTTTTGAGATATTCTGGTAAGGCTTTTAAGACCAGATTTAGCTGATGTAAACTGATGCAGCTCTGTCAAGTCAATGGAGTGATGTTGTTGTATAGTAGCTAAAGCCTTCATTTGTTAGTTTTTATAATTGAATATACAACTCTTCCAATTTCAGGTAACAGGCACCTTCATTTCCACATTGGCAAGAGGTTGATTTACTCCAATAAATATTGACCTGCTGTGATGAAGCATTCTTATTATCAGGATGTATTGGTATAGCACAGATATATTGATAGATTTTCAGCTCAATGTTGTATAAACATTTTACAATGACATATTTTGAACTTATGCTGACATGCTTCTGAAAATATTTGTGCTGGAGAGGAAGCCGTGAGCTCACCCAGTTATCTCTGACACGGCAAGGGCTGGCAGGATGACCAAAGATTCACTAGGGCTGGGAGGATGACCAAAGATTCACTAGAGTTTCAGCCTCTTATCAGTTGTTTTGCATGTACAAGCCCAAGCATGGGTCAGGAGTCTGTTTGCAGTGGGGACCCACTTTCAAAATTTGCACCATAAATCATCCATCAAAAAATAATGAGTAACTGAAGCACAAAATTTTCACGCTGATTTGTACAGAAAGCTTGGTTAATTTGCTTTTCAGAAATTTCCATATTTGTATTTTTCTCCTCCCAAGGGCTGTGTGGTGGAGCTGGGGGACCCAGGCCTCCTGCCCATGAGCAGTCTGACAATTCAGTTCCAAAGCACACTGCTAAGACAGAGCCTTCTTCCCCAGGTATTTGTGAAATAAAATCCATGAAACTGCAGTGCAAAAGCACTCTGAGGTGACAAGCAGAATGGTGTGTAGAGTAAAATATGGTACATAACTTGTTTTAAGCATTTTTTTCCCTGAGAGCAAGATACATTTCTTTTTTCTTAAAATGCCCGACTAAGCTAGGAGTTCCCTTACTGAACAGGGGCACTTTCACAGTCGCCACCCTGGGCAAGGCTGAACCTCTTGCTCTGCCTGTCCCACTACGCAAATGCACTGAACACTGGAGGAGGAACAGCCTATTTTTAATCTCTGTAATGGGTGAATTTTAGCTGCTCATTGGTGAGAGGCAATTCTCTAATCCCAGAAGAACCAGTATCATTTGAGCTGTCAGCAGCTGGCAGGCAGGATGGATTGTGCCTCTGGCTGTCAGGCAGCACTACAAACCTTGTGGTGGACTTTCCTCCGTGACAGCATGTTGGCATGCAGGATCCCCAAACTTTTCTGAACTTGTTTGGTTTATCTTGATTAATAAGCTCAAGTATTCGTAAAGCTGAGGCCTGCCATTAAGGAGGCGATAAGCCATAATTTGTAATAAAGGAGCTACCTTTTCCAATTGTCTTCAGCTGAAGCAGAGAGTCCCTGTAATGATTTATTGCCTTACTGCCAGGCTCTTGATAAGTGGACACCAAATGGCTCCTCATTACTCAAAAGCTCCTCTGATTTCTTGAACCAAAGTCCTTACCAAGCTCCACTTAGTCCACTTTCTTTCTGAAGAAAATGAATCAAGGCCCTTCTCTCAGTAGCCTGTAAACTATTTTAGCATAAAAAAATATCATAAATGAGAAAGGAGAAAATCTTGTTTGCTAAAGGGCTGCTGGATGAACTGCCTCTTGCCCTTTTGATAGCATCTTTGAAATGGAAATGGCCAGCTGCCTGACCTTCTGTTCAATGACCCTTTTTGTACAAAGTCAAATTGCAGTGGCTTCACAGCAGCAATTCACCTATGGACATAAACTAGATTTCAGGGGATATGGAAGAGGAGGCTTCTATCTGCAGTCTCTTTAGAATATTTCTTCCCTGTTAGTATTTCCTACATACATATCAAGAATCAAGCTTATAAAATAAATTACTGTTCATAAAAGGTATTTAGAATTATACTTCAGTGGCTTACATATCTCTACTTTTTTTTTCACTTTATGGATGTAACAAGCCTTCTTTAAAAATCATTAATCAAAAAGATTTAGTATGTGAACAGTGCTACATGCAATTTTGAAAAGATTCTATAATCAGTTATTGGATTGTGGCATTAATTATTTAACTCATTTTATTAGAACTCAAGGAAAAATATAATTCTAAGCAGGATGAAAGATCAGCAAAAAGGAAAAAAGAACAGAAAAATATCATATTTTTAAATGTGTTGAGACTTAGGTGCCCAAATTTAGAAACTGGCTGCCCATGTGAGATGTCCATGTAGTGTGAAAACCACATTCCCCGTCCAATTTATTTCCTCACAGCTTAGTTTATCGTGTGATACAATTGCTTTTTAAGAGCAGTCATTTGTTGTTAAATGTATTTGCCAAATTCAAACCCATTCTTCCAGCTGGGGTAAATCACTCATGCTCTATTATACCAGCTGAGAAGTTGTCCAAGGAGGTTTCCCAGATATACATAGAATCATCAGACTCAGGGTGCACGTTGGCAGGAGCCAGGACAGGCTGGGCCACGGCAGGGTTTCCCCGGCTGGAAATCCGGTCTCTGCCTTGCACCACCGTCACAGCAACACACCCTTTATCTTCCAGCCCCACGTCTGTCTCTCTGCCAACTGCCAAACATCACCCAGCCAAAAAGAAAGAGAGGGGGATGTGTTTGGTTTTTTTTTAAGCAGCACATTTAGCAGTATTTCAACTTCATCTAAAATTATGCCTGGATTGTGTAAGCATAAAGAATCACTCATAGCTTTCAAAAAAATTAGAGCCTTAAGGTAGTTAGTACATTTTCTGATTAAAGAGTGGCCCTGATTGTTGTTTTACAGCTAACAGCTGGTATGTTAAAGCTAAAATCTGAGTGTCAATTAATTCTGTATCAGATCAGCTGAGAAAGACAACTGTGCACAAGCATATGGTCATTGCAGGAATAAGACTGCTGAAAGCTGAGGGTGTTTGATGGTTTCGGCCTGTCGCTCTTCACTTATGATATTGTAAATGAGGCTAAAACAGTTTACTCCATGTAACTGGCAGTCAGGAGGAGTGTTTAATTGAGGGAGAGGGGAGGGCTGGCAGCACTGTCAGGTTCTCCCCTGGTTGCTTGATGTGCAGCGGATTGTGCCCAGTGGCAAGTTGACCAGTCCTGTAGCACACGCAAAACCAGTTCATAATTATAGCATAATTCAATCTGAAGTAATTTTTTTCAATAAATCCCTCATGAAATTAGTATTCTATCCAGCATCAACCCAGGCAGCTGCCAGCCCTGCCACCCTGGGGTGCAGCATGGGAGAATGGTTGCAGCCTGAATGAGCACCCATCACTCTTGGTGAGGGAATGGTGGTGGCCAAGGTTCCTTTTGGCCACCAGCTGGGAACCTGATAAGCTGCCACTCTGCCCTGTCCCCTGCTCTTTGGCAATGGGTAGACATGGCTTTCCTATTTGGGATACACTAATGGCTTGGAAACTTTCTAGTTGATTTGTTACAATGCAACCTCAAAGGAGAAGGAAACCACACACAAAATGACTAGGCAGAATACAGTCTAAGAGATGACCCTCCTTCTGTTCCTGATGGCAGAGGTCAAGCCACGAGAAGTTTCAAGACATACTCTTGGGCCCCCAGATTCAAAGAAGCATCTGTGCATTTGCTGAAGTTTTAAACACGTGCTTACGCCCGTTCCTAAACAACAGTGCTCTCAAGTCACGTGGAAACTCTGTCAAATCATGAAGAATGAGTTTTTACATAGTATTTTGTAGAAACTGTCAAAGGCTTGATCCAAAAAGAGTTTTATGTGAAACTCAGGTTCCTGATATCAGAAATACCACCTGGTTGTATTTTGATTTACGAGGTACTTAAACCTCGTTCAAGTGGGCACAGGTCCATGCTACCAGAAGATCCTCCAGCCACGACCAGGCTCAGTGGGTTGGTGCCACTGGAGGTCCAAGAAGCAGATGATCGTCCATCTGCTGTGCTTTCCTTCATGGCCCCCAGCCATGCCTGTGCTGTCTGGTCTCTCTTTTCACACAGCTGGGGGAGGAGGTGCTGCTGTTGTCTTAGTTATTATTTTATTTTTTTCCCACAGAAATTCCACGGTTAAGGCAGAGGGAGACCCGGGTTTCTCCTCTTCTGCCTGAGAGGATTATGTACAGGGTGTTGTGGCTACTGAACTGTACTCTTCTACGGGAAAAGCTTGTGAGGAGGCCAGGAGAGAAATTGCTCTTCACCCCTCCTGTTGAGAAATGCAATTTGGAAAGGTCCCTGGAGGCAGTGAGAGCAGCCACAAGCCTGACCATCTCGCTGAGAGAGTAAGGCACTCACCTAGGAAGCAGAATGGGCCCTGCTGGCCATGCACTTCATTCAAGGACTGATGTAATTAAAAAAGACACAAGCAAATAGTCATCTGATGTTACTTCTTGTATAAAAGCATCTGAAATACTACTGACAGAGAAGGAAGTGTCTTTTCAAGTCCCATATGTGATGGACTCTAAAGGCCAAGAAGTATTTCACAGATGTTTAGAGGAAAATAAAATCCCTCTCTGAGCTGAGAACAAGGATGAAACATTTAGACCAAAGGTTAGTGTCCTCCCATATATATAAACCTCCCGGGTCACTGGTTGTTAAGATAAAAATGGTCCCTCCGTATTGGAGCCCCTTGAAGCTGTAGCACTACTGCATTTACAGGAGAAATAGAAAAGTGTTACTGAATGGAGTCAAAAGACAAACTCAGAGATATGCAGAACGTTAATCCAGGCTCAGGTGTGTGTGCATGGCAGGGTCAGCTCAGAGTGGCCCTGGGCAGGAGCCCATTGCTCCCAGCCAAACAGAATTGCTGGAAACTTTCCCAGAGAAAAAAAAAAGTGATGTTTTTCCCCCTAAGCCTGGAGTTTGTCTTTATAACTACTGTATGTGAGCAGCTCCAAGGAAATATCCAGGATCCAACCTATGCAACCAACGCAGCTGTGGGGAGGGATACCTCCCCCTCAAGCTGTCCCCATGATCCAGTATCCAAGGACAGGCTTGCCAGGAGCTACCAACCACTACCTCTATAGATACAAAACAAAATGCTCATGCTTCCTTTTCATCCATACTGTCCCAGTGAACATGAAACTAAAATAACCACAGCAGTGCCTTGTTTGAAATGAAAATGGCAGCACTTTTTCATCGGGAAAGTCTTTTATCATCTCCCTTTTCACCAGTGGCACTGTGACAGTGAGAATCAGTTAATGCAATCCTCACAAATCAGCACTAACCCCACAGATGCTGGGAACCTTTGACAGAAGAACTTCATACCCTGGAGGAAGTTACCTAATTCCTAAAGGTCTTTACAAGTTCGGCACTCCCTGTTGTTTCTGCACAGTAGCAGAGCAGGATTAGGGGCATGACACAGACACCACTGCAGATAGAAGTGCTGTGCTAATACCCCTCTGAAAATCATCTGTTGGGTCTGCTTAAAATGCAGGGCTCTCAGGCTGAGGAACAAACACTGTTATACTCAGATTAAATATCTTTATCTCCCAAAAAGGAATAATTATGGAATACCAGATTAATTAAATTATTTTACTTAAAACAACAAGTTGAACCCTGCAGTGCAGCTTAACCAGACTAATGAGCACAACAGCGAGGCTGGGCAGAATGCTAGCTAGGGGAAAGGAAAAAGTGGTTCAAAAACCAGTGTGAGAACATGCAAATAAAACACCTCCCAGGTTTTATGCCTTGCTCTTTTAATCACTGCCTTTGTTTTGAAGGATTCTGCAATGCACAGTTGCTTATGCACTCTTCTTTTCTCCCAAACAGTGGATTGTTTATTTTTAATGTCAGAAGGATCGTGCAGACCATAATATATGGATTGAAGATGCTGCATCTGTATCTGCTTGTTGCTATTATTCCTGGCTTGTGAATATTTTAAAACACATGCCAACTCTTTGCCTCTGAAAATCAATGGAAGTTTGGCTGTTGACTTTAACAGAGCTGGATCAGATCTGAAGGTCTGTACCCCCCACCCCTTTTTAAATAAGTGGGCATTTTATAGGATAATGGTCCTGGAGCGTATTGATTGGCCTCAGCCAGGCTGTACATCGCCCTCACTGAAACTGTAAAACCTGTAATGGGCTGAACACAATGGGGATGTGACTGACATGTGCCGAGGGCATTTTGGGGCTCAGGGCTGCACTCTGCTAGGGGACAGCAGTGGCAGGAGGTGTCACGGGAGACACTCGACAGGCCTGGCCTGACCGTCCTGCATGGAGCACGAACAGCCACAAACCTGCAGCTGCTCTGTGGGGATGGAGACCTCAATGCAATGGGATGTTGTGATGCTCTGAGAGGGCAGCACACAAGGCTGCAAGTCCCTGCCCATGCTGAGGGGACAGTGTCCATGCTAGGGGGACAGACAGTGCACTGCACAAAATGCTGCAGGATGCTGGAAAATGGTGATGTGGAAAAAAATTGGCAGCATTTTGTCTTTCTACCTTCCTAATGTATCAGTAGCATTGAATAAGGTAAGCATAGAGAGACCTTTGGGATTGTTCAGAGATGGTGTGAGCCCTAGAGAAGTGCCTGATGAACATGTCAGCCACGTGCCAGCCTCATCACCACCTTAAATCAGCCCCTGCCTCATCTGGTGACTGGGTATCTGTATTTGTTGCTCTGTGCAAAGAACATTCAAATCAGAACCACTGTTCTGGAAAAAAAATCTTTCCAATATAACAACTGATGATGTGAGCCCACGTCAGTGGTAGCCTCTTATTGACCAGTGGGGGTTTTGGATCAGGCCCTCCCCCGTGGTCATTTCCAGAGGCAATTATTGTGATAGCTCCTGCTTTGCCTTCTGTCACGTAGTGCGATTGCTTTGGGGCTGGCCAGGCTACTGTGCTCTCTTGGAAGCCATTTCCCTTCACTGAACTTTGATTGTGAGGAATAGGTTATTGTCCGGGGTTTGAAGAGGAGACTGTGCAGAACCCATGTTGGATTGAGGCCCCCACTTTTTTCATAGACAAAATCAAACCAAAACACAGTTTTCTCCCAACAGCCACACATGATTACAAAACAATCTACACATTTGCCTGTTCTTCTGAATATGGGAATATGCTGTGCGAGACTATCTGCTGAAAAACATGTATTGTCTGCTGCTTCTAAGACCTCAGAGTGCACATAGGAAATTTGCAGAAATCAGAGAATCTTTACTATTTTTTTAACCTGACTTCACCTCACTTAAAATAATGTTTTAGATACAGTATCAACAGAAAGCTACTGTCGTATAAAAGCAGGAGCACGGGTGTCAGCCACTGCAATAAAGGTAATGTAAAAATCATAGAAAGTTGATGTGTGACATGTACTAGCCCTATTACACAGGCTGTGCACGCACATGCATGATATTCAGGACACCCTCTTATCAGGTTTAATTATATTAGTACCTGCTGCTCATCTATATCCTGTATAAAAGCAACAAGGCAATCATTAGAAATAAGCATTGCAAGGGAAAGCAGAGAACGGAGCACACAGCAGCGTCTCTCTTGCGGTTTGATTTGACATGCTTGCATAAACACACATAGGATGACTCTTTATTGTTTTATTTTGGGTACCAAACAAACAAAAAATACTCCAAACCTGATGTAATTTGATGACAGTTTTCCATAAAGGAAGAAGCTGAACTACTTATGGCTACAAAGACAGAGGAGATTGTATTAAAGGACTGTGAATCTAGACCTCTTTGTTGTGTTCGCAGGGATTTTCAGGGTGATTTAGTGTGGATTGATTTGCAGTTTATTCTGCAGCCATTGTTTGTAATGTGCTTTGCAAGCTCATGTACTCTGAACCTTAATTGTTCTAAATTAAACTATGGGGACCAGAGAGAACACATTTCAATCAGAATTACAAAATATTGCACCAAATTCCTTTGGGATACATAATCTCTTGCTATGTCTGCAGCGCTTGTATACATGAAGGAGGAGTGAGAAAGCATATTTAGGAAGACATTTTACTATAATTTAATTTAGCCTTTTCCATTGGTAAAGCAAACAAGGACAGAGATATTGGCAGAAACAAGTCGTTCTGAAGCTGCCTCACTGTGGTATTTTTTGCACCCTGTGTAAGCAGCTGCTTGTGCACAATGCTCTGTGCAGGGCACAGCAGAGGGAAAAGCTCTGCCAGCAGTGAGTGCAGGGCACTGACTGGGATCACAGTGACTTTGGCAGGATATAGAAGGCAATAAAAGCTTACTTGGGCTAGCATGAGAGAAATGAGGAATATAACTTGCATTGATTTGAGTAATTCTGGGTGAAAGAAGCTCAGTTATCAGTAGGGTTGGAGCCCTTTTAAGCTAATATGCCTTTACTAAAAGAGCTCTGTAATATTTGCTTGAAAAATACCTTTGCTAGGACTGACCTGATTCTTGGAAAGTTGGCAGACAAGGAAACCCCTTTTTTTTTTTTTAACCTGTTATTTTTCTTCAGATAATTGCTTCCCCAACTGAAGTTTCTCTGAAGAGCCATGATAAAGAACCTATACATGAAGGTATATTTTGGGAGGAAAACACTTGGTGAGGATGAGAAAGGGTGTGAGTATGCAGCAGGAGTGGCAAAAGCAGAGAAGGATTTTGGGGAAGAGCAGGTGGTGCCGGCAGAAAACCCATGGCCATAGGAAAATGAGGCCTCATGACAGCTCTGCCACCCAGAATCAGATGTCTGGTTTGCACAAAGCTCTTCAGCTCAGAGTATCAATGCCATGATAGAAGTTTCCTTTTCTATTCAGGGATAGATCAGATTAAAATTATAAAAGGACATTATTTTTGGAGTTTACTATAGGAAAATTCTTTCTCTGCCCCTGAACCAGCAAAGCAGAGAGTGGTTGCTTCAAAGCCCCATGGGCACCTCAGCCTCCCACACCTGCAATGGGTTCATCATCATTTCAGGCTATATTCCACACTGCTATTTGGGTGATTTTTGCTGGGACCTCCCAGCGAAGGGCTATCTCAGCAGCTTTGGGGGCAGAAGCAATGTCAGGATGTTAATCTGCCCCAGGCTGCACTTCAAGGAGACCACCTGAGCCTCCTTGGGGTGGGCAGAAGGGGAAAAAAGGGTCTTGCCAACTCATGGGGCAGATGGTGCAAGATCTCCTGAGATGGTCCCTGAACAACAGTGAACTTCTGTGGCAGAAGGAAGGAAAGAGATGTGATGCAGGACAGAGACAGACAAGCCTTGGCCTCAGCCAAGGGATCAGGAGCTGCTTACATGGCCAGTCCTTGGAAGGAACCATGATTTTGGGATAGGAATTTTAGTCCTTTTCAAGTTCACAAGTATCAGTGCCTCTTCCTGTCACTTTCAGTCTAGAGAAATACAGATCAACTGAACAGCAGCTCGACAAATTCTGGAAAGTCACAAGTGATTTGTCAGAGCTTTTTTGCTGGGAGGTCACAACGAGCAAGAGTGTATTTAGGCACCGTATGTGTCCCTATTTATCGACTGCACCTGTGCTTCCATGCCGAGCCTGAAACAAACCCGCTCATACTCAATTTAGCATAGCAGTCTGAATTAGTTAATTTTAGTCACTCAGTGATTGTTATTTCTAAGATCCACCACTGTTCTGCATTGCACAGGCATTAAAATTAGTGTGAAGATTGACAGCCTTTTTCCAGAAAGAATAAAAGTATCCGCACATTCATGATGAATATAAACAGAAAGGTCAAGACTCAAAACCCAGCAGTCACCTATATAGTCTCCAAACAGTAGACTGTCTCATAAGGTCACAACTCATTTAAACCCAATGCTTCCTATGAATGCTCTGGCAGATGTACATAAGTGAATGGCTTATTTATCATCAAAGACTAAGCTCAAATATAACTTGAAAATACTAAGTTTTTGCTCCTGTGTTTTAATTTAGACTACCAAATTAAATTCAATAGTATTAGAAGAATAGACTCATGTTCAGACTGAGATAATACTGACTGAATACACCGTTCTCAGTGCCTGCAGTGGTCTGACTGCCTCTTTATGTCAGTGACTTTCAATCTCTTCAATGTTTATGCATCTAAAATCTTCTGCTGGAGGTAGGGACCCTTATGCTGAAAATTTAAGCCAACTGGCAATAGATTTGCTATCTTTGGTTATCTTTTATAGCACTCTCATTCACAGTCCATGGATCACAGGTAAAAAAACCCACTGGCTGAGGTATTTACATAGCCCTCCTTCCCACAGCACCTGAATACCCCAGTCACCATGGATTTATTTCTACTCCAACAATGTGAATTAGAAGAGCACTATTTTTCTCATTCCGCCTACACGAAGAGCAGAGACATCGAGGGAAAGATGATAAAACCAGACAGAAATTAAAGATTAGCTGCCCAAATCCATCCTTATGAACCTACCTAAGGTAAAGAAATCCAGCAACCCTTCCTTGCAATAGCCATGGGCAGGTCAGGACTCTCAGCCCCATTTATCCTTTGCACCAGTGATTTGATCTGCTGGATCCTTATTCACACGTTATTATTTGTTCAGCATTGGGATTTGGCTTCTCAAAATTTCAGAGTGCAAATGAAGACAGAAAAGAGGTGAGTTGTAGGGGCAAAAATGAAGTAAGAGCAGTCATTTCTAGTAGTAATAAGGCTATCTCATCCAGAGATTTTTGGTTTGGTGCTAAGTTAAAAAAAAGAGTAAATTAAGGTCCTTTCCTGTACATCTACTTAGTTAGTCTTTGTGGGATCTCTATTGCAACACTGCTTTGAAAGGTTACTCCTTTTTGTTACCACTGGATTATTTAGAGGGAGGCATGAATAAAACCTACTGCACTGAGAGATCTGCTATGTGCTCTGCTGGTAACCAAATGAGATGGTGATTTGGTGACTTAAAAATATTTCAGTGGGTCCATCCCAGCGTATGTCCCATGTGAAAAAAAAAATATAAAATTGTCACAACTGGCAGCCTTGGCACAAAGGAAAAAGCTTGGTAGGCAGACATGGATTTGCCCACGCTAAACGCTGCTGAAATCCCACTTTCCAAAGGACATTCCTTGTGTTCAGAGTGCCAATCTCACCCCCACTTCAAGATGCACAGGACAATCCTTGAGTAAATAAAAGATATGCTGATTACAGAACTGTTTCTTTTTCTTTCCTCTAGTGTTGCCATTAGGACAAAAAGCGGAAAATATTTTTGTAGAGAAACTCAGCAGCTACAGTTTCTAAGTAAAGCTTATTATTTGTACGGCAAAAATCAAAACAACCTTTTATTTGTCACTGCAGGGAGAGGAAGAAATACGATTCCTGTCTCTTTGCTCTGTAATGTCCTCTTCTTCAGCTGTGCATTTTATCCAGTTGTGCCTTATCATGTTAGTGAAAGGAGGGTTTCTGCTTCTTTCATTCTTTCTTTCTTCCCTTTCCCCAATCTTTCTTTCTTTCACTCCCTACCTTTTTTTTTAATACCTCCCTGTTCTTGACCTGACCTCTTGCTCATGTAACATCTCAGTTTTTAAATGGTCATTCACTATCACCATTTCTTTTGGGAAACACGTTTCTAAGCCTAAGCATACAAGATTATAGCAGATTTCTTAGCTTACTGTGTAGTGTGTTTCCCATGTGATAGCTTCTCCTCAGGAAAGCTATTCTTTCATGCAGCCATAGCACCAGCATTGATCAGTGGAAAAGTTCAAGGCAGCAACTCATCAAGCACAGCTTCAATACTAGATTCCAGACAAGGTCTGCAATAAATAAGACCAGTAACAAAGCATCATATTTCCTCCTTACACAGAAAACCAACAGTGACACAGTTCTAAATTTCAGAATATAAGGACAATTTCTTCTCTGCATTGGAGCAAGATGAAAGCCGGAGGTATACTCCTTTTAATATAAACTATCTTTAGGTAATCATGAATTTTTAGGATGCTAGTCTTTGAAGTGTGCTAGCATATCATTTTAAATGCACAGGCTCTTACTGTATGAAATTTTTCAGTGCCTTCACTGACTAGGACTTTGCTGTCTGAACACTGTGATATTATTGAATATGAGTGTTTAGAATATATTATTCTGACCCCAGTGTTAGTTACTGCTTTTTATAAAATATAATAAGGGTTCCAAGATTTCAATGTTAGGTAACAAAAAAAGAACAATCTAGTGCTGTAAGCAGATAGGAAAAAAATTCCAAATAGCAGTGCGATAAAAAAATATACACCCTATGAGGCCCTCACAGATTATTGCTATTGATTTCTTTCCTGGAGACGTGGAAATGTTACCAGATGGGGTGTTAGGCAGTAAGTGTGTGGGTGCAAACGCAGTTTATTGCTTGCTGTCTAGAAATCACTGAAAACCTTCACAATTCTGTTTGGCTGTGTCACATAAAAAGGTAAATTTTTTGCCCTACACCAGGCCTTACAAAAAGCTACATGACATGCTATAGCAATGAGCATACAGTAAATTTGTCTCTAAGGAAGAAAAGATCAACAAGGGAATTAAACACACACAGATACATGCACACACTTCCCAGGGTCCGTAAAATGCCTCACACATATTTGAGTATTTGTCCTCATCTTGGTCATATCCTTGCATTATGTTGATTTAAATTCATCTGAAAGACTAAATTGATTTATTTCATGGTTTTTCTCTTTTACTTCTGCCTGGAACATTGGGCTCTGTCCTGTTTTTTATGCTTATGGAAGTGCTAATAAGATTTGCTGTAGGTTTCTAAAAGTCAGGTACTGGAGCTGGAGTATAATGCACAACTGTGTCTGACCCCCTCGGGGATGCACCCATTAAAAAAAAAAAGGCTGACCTTCTGTCACTTTCTTCCTCCTCCCTTTTAATGATTCCTTCTATATCCTTTTGAGAAGATCTTTACAGCCCTTTGACCCCTGTTAGAACAGGAAGACTTAAACAGCTAAAAGTACCCTCAATATCAGCGGTTGCCAACAGGAGCTCAAGAGGCTTTTTAGGAAATGCCAGAAGACAATAACCTACACTTTCAATGCATTTAGAGACAGGTCCACATTCAATATTGTATAATTCCCCTTTCGTTTGCTTTAGTGCAGCACGCGCTCGTGCTGAGCCCAGGCCTGACAGTACAAACAGACATTCCCCCAGCAGCAAAGCTGCTGTTTTGGCAGCAAACCCATTTTTAATGACAAAGCAGCAAATCTGTGCTAATTCTACATGTTATGTTATTTCTTATTTAGCCTTCAGAAAAACAAAATTGCATGCTTTGGTAGAATCAAGTGGTTCTGGCTTTGCTCTGGCAGCGATGCCCACCTCCACCTCCTCTCCTCAAAGACTCATGCCTTGCTGTTTCCTGAACCTTATAAAATCCTCCACCACCCCTGAGCTCAGCATGTGCCACTGTGCACTATGAAGAGAAGCAGCTCAGCAGAACCAGGTTATGCCAAGCTAAAACCAGGCTTTGCCTATTCTCTGTGGATATTTCTCAGGTGTTGGGGCAGAATCTGGCAATCTGCAGCAAAGCAGATCAGTGCTCACAGCTGGAGAACAGCTTGTTACTGAGCATAGGCACCACGAGCATCTGGTGGGAGGAAACCTGTACAGGCTGGCTAGAACAACAGCAAGATGAACCCAAGGGGTGACAGTGCCTTTGCAAACTAATTCTCAAGGAGGTTTGATCAGAGAACACAAAGGAGTCTTTGTGCCTTTCTGCAATGTTGTAGATTCTTCTCTCTCTCTCTACAAGGGCAGTGCCTGATTCTGCTCTGAACCTCTGCTCAGATCAAGTCAAGCAGGAGGACTCATCTCAGCAGGGCAATGAGTGGCCAGTGCTGAGCTGAAGCTGAGGTCCCACAGACCACTGAAGCGATGGCAGAATCACCAGGGAAGTTAAATTGACTACTGCACTGGTATCATACAATCTCATGGACATCTCATGGTGTTATCAAATAAAATATCATTAAAACACCAATTAAACAGTGCAATGTAGTCAGCAGCTTTAAAATTCAGGGAAAAGTGGTTTGGGGTAACATAATTTAACAGAAAATGAGACAAACCCACTCAAGTCTCCCATTCTTCTTTTCAACTGTTCTTTGGGGATAGTACCCATAAGAGAAGAGCTGGAGCTGTGCTAAAATCAACCCGAGAAATCTCACTAAGAGTTTGCAAAATGCTCCCTGATACAGCCAAGTCCCTGGGCTGTCGCTGCATCCGAGAAAGAAAGTCAAACCCAAGTTAGATTGAGCAAATTCAGTGAGGAATGGGGATGTGTAATAAAAAGGTATTTCAGGAAGGACAATTAAACACAGACGCCTAGGTTTCTCTCGATATCTCCCAAGACTCTGGTTAATGTTCATTGCTCACAGTGCATACTAACTTTGATAGCTCAGGCAGTTTTCCGCTGAAGTGACTTAAAAGAATTTATCTTGATGCAAGTGTGCCTGTGTACTGCTGTGGAGCTCAGCTCCCTTTGCTGCCAAGAATGAAGATAGCCTTTTAAGCACACAAAACAACTGCCTAAGGTCTGTTAGAGAAATTACGATATGGAAACTGAGCCACCGTGAATGACCTTATTGGGTCATTTGTAGACCAATAGGCTTGGAAAATTGATGAAACTCGTCTTCATAGTAGAGATTTCAAAGACAGTAACAAGGAGATCCCCATATGAGTGATGTTCAAGCCCTACAAAATGAATGGCCATGAATATAATTGGGCAGTATTCCACGTAAAGTGTGATCCTCCAGACAATGAGACACTTTGTATACAATTCACTCTTAAGGAAAGAAAACCTTCTGCTTAACTGTTTGCATGACCTAGCGGACAATGCAATAATAACCAGGTGGCCCTGGTGTCACACTGACAAAGGATGAAACTTTGTAGCCTAATAATTTTCATAAGGGCAGGAATTTTATATTTTCCAGTGGAAAAAAAAGTAGCATTCCCTTGAAAGAGGAAGAAAGAATAAGGTAAAATTTTCCTGCAAGCTTCTTGCTGCAGATGAAAAATGAATCACAACATGGGTCTGATAAGCCTCGTAGGCCAAAACAAAGCACAGTCGAGTCCCTGGCTCTTGCTTTGTCCTCTCTGAGGCACCGTGTCCCATGGGGACCAATTGTACAGCTCAGAGAGTCCTTTTGCCTGGTGGCCTGTCATGGAGTCTGTTAGACTATAACTCACAGCTGCTCTTTCAGAAACATTTATTTTTGTTTGTTTTAATCTATTTCATACGCACTCATGTGCGTGCGCACACATGTATACAAAAGCCTGGCCCTGCTTTTTCAAGAAGCCTGGAGTGCCCAGGCGTTTCATTGTTTTTCATGCATTAGCTTCAGAGGACTTTAGGAGTAGAGGAGTATTTATTTATGGATTAGTTTGACAGAGTGCTCCCTACAAGTGCTCCAGATTCAGCTCTATTGAACTCGGTGCACTTACTCTGAGGTCCTGATCCTGCAGAGCAAAGGGAACCCACCCCAGTGATGTTCTATGTCCAGATGTTAAAGCTAAGAATATGTTTAAAGTGTTTGGGGATTGGAGCTCCAACCTTTAAATATCACATGAAAATAAATGCCCTATGATTCTCACCAGCTCCTGAAGCTGTAAATCTTTTAAGTTTATCATGAAATATTAAATAAGTAAAGCCAACACTAGAGTCAAGAATGAATCTGACACTCAAGTTAGACCTTCCAGACAGCAATCTTCATGGGGTGCCTATTTACATAACCATGTAGAAATTATTAGTATTTAGGCATATTATAAAGCCCTTGATACCATAAAAAGGCAAAAGCGTTCTCTAAATTTGCATCAGTACTTAAGTAACAAAGAGCCACCAGATCTCAGATTTCTGCTAAGTACATAAATCCTGCATATCAGATAGAATAAGCTTCACGTAAGCAAAACACTCCCAGTAGAAGCAGTTAGCACTGTGTAATAGCAGTCGCTTGTTAATGAAATCCATCCTTCGAAGGAGTGATTTTAGAATTCTGCAATAGCCAATGAAAATTACATGCAAACATTATGGTCATTTGTTATCATTATAAATTGTGATAATGTCATGGCTGACTTACAAAGATGATGACCTGAAAGGCCATGACATTATGACATTACATTTTATCAATAATGAAAAATTGCTTCTTTTGCATGATTGTACCGGAGGTGAGCCAGGACCCTGGAAGGCTGCTGGCTCCTGCAGACCAGCCTCAGCTCTAGAGAGGAAAACAAACCAATAAAGAAATACGTAGGGAAACAAACCAACCAACCAACTACAGCAAGACTAGAGACAGGAGAATATATTTACCTCACACTATTTAATTTGAATTTCTGAAGGCCTGGATGATCTATGTCTTGAAGACAGCACAGAGGAGATTCATCCAATGCAAGGAGCTTACAAAAGGCTCCTTCTAGTACTTGGTTGGCACACTGAAAGCCTTGGGGACCAATGAGGCCTTTAAAGAGGAGTTTAGTGTTTTCAATGGCATTAACTGACAATTCTGATTTAGTTGTTTTCTAATCCAGCCTCTCCCTCCACTGCCTAGAGTGCCCCTCTGCCATGTACCTCCAACAATCAGCTGGATCTTAGTGATACACAGGACTCTGAACTGTCTGCCAGGGAGAGCTGGGATGAGAGGGCTGTTATGTAGAGAAAATGGCTCAGCTCAACTATTACCACTAGTACAGGTGCTGTAATTTGACAGCTACTCCAACAGCAGAAAAACTGGAGTCCTGCAGGACATGCAGTTCTGCCATGCACAGACACATGATTTCTCCAAACTGTAACTCATCTCTCAAGTGCCTGAGACTGGGTGGATATTTACACCTGAAAAATGTGTAAAGTCAAACCAGCAGCCTCATCATTGCTGGGGCATGGCAGAGCTGGACCCCCTGAAGAATCACAGGAGATGTGGTAACCTTCACTTACTTTCCAGCACACTGGGAGCCCCAAACCACTTATGGGTACAGCAGGATCCCTTCTGCATGCTTCCCCCATAGCATTGGCTGCCTCACAATGAATATCTGCACAGCATGATACAGAGTCCCTCTCCTCAGATACACCCAGCCTCGAAACATGCTGCAAGGAGGACAGTGCTGTGCAGCCTCAGCACAGCCAAGTGCTCTTTTCCAGGACCAGGGAACAAATTAGTGACTTTCATAGACTCACTAAACTGCAAAAATCCTGTGTGCAACTGGTTCCTGCATTC
>NW_008663440.1:36027-42098 GCF_000695815.1 Acanthisitta chloris
CCATAGCAGGATCTCCTACCAGCTACCCCATGTCCCACCATGGCTGCCCCAGGCAAAGCCATGAGCAAACAGATGGGCTTTGCCCCGTGCCTGGGCTCCCACTGCTGTGGGTCCCACAAGCAACAAAGGCGGAGGCTGCACACTCCTTGGTTTGAAGTGAATAGGGGCTATAACCTGAGTTTAGACACAACCCTAAATTCCTCAAGCTCCTGGAGTGACAGTGGGAGGCACATTTAACAAGCAGGACTGCCTGACTTGCAGCATCCTCTCTGCCAGCCCCACCATGCCTACTGCTGGGACAGGGCCATGCTCCATTGTAAGGGGGAGTACATTAATGTCTCAGAGATGTCTGTATGTAAAAATATGTTCTCACTGTAATTGTTTTCAGAACATCTCCCAAAAAGCAATTGTGTATTTGTAGTAATATTTATGAGGGCATTTTTATGGTGAATATGAAAAGAAATACCCATAGTCGTACTCTTACATGCTACAATATGAAGATCAAAAAAGGAAAGTTGATCATTTTACTTGCTGATTTGGCAAGGCTGCAATGTTTCCAGCAGGTCTATGTGGGGATGGTTTCTCAGTAAATCAACACAGTGCTTTTTATTTCTTTCTCTTTTTTTTTTTTTTTTTTTTGGTAGAGTTTGAAAATATAATTTATAAAGGTTGGAAGCATTGCAGTACCTTGTCTGTTCTCAGCTGCACTTATCAGATGGCAGTAGAGAGGCAAATACTGTACTATATGTGTATACCACAGGCTCAAATTCCTAAAATGAAGACTAGAAGAAATCTAAAATCTTTACATTTGGAGTACAAAGTACATTTTGTTTTATTTTTCATGCAGGTATTTCATGGCAGGAATGTAAAAGACCTCTCAGTAATGGCTCCTGTACATGTTCTCTTGATGCCATCATTTATGTAAAAGGCTCAGTAATGGCTGGTGTACATGTTCTCTTGATGCCATCATTTTGAACGATCCGTGTGGAAATTAAAAGCAGTAGCACCTTATACCTGAAAATTACAGAAACTGCCTTAATTCTAGTGGAAAGGATGGTGGCAGCAGCAGTGCAAGACAGCTGCTTGCCAGCACACCGTGCAGAAGCAGAGAAAGGCTTGACCAGTTTTGCTCAGTAATGGCTGGTGTACATGTTCTCTTGATGCCATCATTTTGAACGATCCGTGTGGAAATTAAAAGCAGTAGCACCTTATACCTGAAAATTACAGAAACTGCCTTAATTCTAGTGGAAAGGATGGTGGCAGCAGCAGTGCAAGACAGCTGCTTGCCAGCACACCGTGCAGAAGCAGAGAAAGGCTTGACCAGTTTTCACCTAAGAGGTTCACTTTTTGTGTGCATATGGGCTTCTGCTGGTGGTGTGAAATCCCAGGGCATCTGCCAAGACGTATTGCTTAATGTTCTCTGCTTTTCAAAGGTTCAGTAAGCAAAAGGGGTTATCCTGAGCAAGCTGCTATGACCATGACAGGAGCAAAACACCTCTGTGTATAAATTTGAAACCTTTAACCTCCTAACTGTCAAATTTCAATATTTCTGGTCACAGTGTTAAATGCACCCTAGCATTTTTATTGAAAGAGTTTTCAGTGTATCCGGATGGAAAAATCAAAGTTTCCTTTTATATTTACACACTGTTAGTAAGTTGTTAAAAGAAGAATAAAACAAGGTGACTGCCAGCAATATTTTGTATTAGTGTAAGCTTTACAGCTTCAGCATAATAAAATAGCATCCCTATTTTCTTTGTAACCTGTGACGTACACTCTAAATGACTTACTGTTATTGCTGCTCTAATATACACTACATCTTACTAATGATAAACAGACTGCACTGTGTTGAGACTGCAGTGCAAACCAGACAGAAAAGAATACAGGAAAAACGAGATAGAATAAAACATCTCCTTAAAAAAACCCCAACTTTAACCAAGTCTAGTTTCCAAGTCTTTTAAATATCAGTGCTCATCTTATCTATCTGTTTTCACTTGGTATTTTTTGCCTTTGCATATACAAAGAGTGTGGTAACCAGTGATAGACACAGTGATCTTACATTGCCCTATCTAGAAATGTCCTTATATTTTGGTATCTTTTTCTGCTGTGTCCATTTTTGTGGATGAATCCTCTATCATTCCATCACAAAGACCTTTATGACAGCAGACAGGATAAAGAAATAATGGCTTCAGAAAGCCATTTTCCTTTCAAACAGTAAGTAAATATTATCAGAGATATGTGTGACAGGGATGGAGAAACCCAACATGGAGCTGTCCGTTCCAGGGGAATCACTTGGCCACCACCAGCAGTTTCAGCGGGGAGCATTGGGGAGCATTTATGAAGCCTCTACAAGGTAAAACCTTCTGAAATGTCACCATTGGCAGCAGGTCTGACTGGAGGGGCTGCTCCCTGCAAGCCCCTTGGAGCAGCCCAACCTGCTCCCTGCAAGGCCCTGGTGACAGCTCCTGCCCATGCAGCATGGTGCAGCCATGGAACACTGAGCAGCCCTCGCAGGGCTCCCCGTCTTGTGCTCCTAAGCCGCGTACGAGTCAGATTGAACATTTATTGTTAAGCTCTGCTGCCAAGAAGAAAATTTATTTTGGGGCAATGAGAGGATTACAACCCAGCTTCTGATCTGCCACGATCCCGTTTTACACTGGGGTGACTGTTGGCTTGAGTTAAGTTACTGTGCTTTATGTGGAGGAGATGTAATCAGAATAAGGCTTTAAGCACCTATTTCTTCTGCGGAAGTGTCTCTGGCTCACAAGGACAACAGCATGGCAGTACCAGCATCTCTCTCGGGATTGGAGAGCACAGACCTGTTGCTAAATGCCCTAGATTTTTCAGAGATGAAAGCAGCAGCTCTCAGCACATTTGGAGGGGAATGTTTTCTTGGGTTGATGACACAGATATTTGGTGGGTGCGGGATGCAGAGAGAGCCCTGAGTGCCACAGTGATTTGCTGAGCCACATACACAGAACCAGGTACATGTTTTTCCATCCTAGCTAAACCATTGTGAGCATTTCTGCCTACAAACTGTGAGAAGATCACCTGCATGCTTTGCATGTCTAAAGCTTGGTCCTCTCCTCAGCTCTGCATGGATTCAGCACCAGCACATACAGTCAGGGTCTGCCTGCAGCTTCACTTCAAAACTGATTCCCAGGAGTCAGACTTTTAAGTAAAAGGGCAGCAGAGGACAGGAAAGCAGCCAATTCTCCTCGGCTAAATGTAGAGGAAGATGTTTCTCAGAGTGGATGAGGAGTGCTCCCTTCCTCCTTGGCTGGGTGTAGGAGGGCTCTATCACCTCCATCTGCTCTCCCCTGTGTCCCCCAGGATACTGCACTCCTCCCTGAGACACATTAATCTGAGCTCGAGGAGTCTCTAAATGCAGCAGGGTGTATTTACTGATGAGCAGTTTTAGCTGTATGCATTTCTCAGGGCTGTCTCATGTGTCTGGAAGTTCAGCCCTGGCTGGGGCCCATGGCATGGGAGGTCAGGCTTGGCACAGTAATGCTCAGGAGAGCCCCAAGCACGAGGATCACTCCCATGCTGAACAGCTTTCTGGGAAGCCTGCAAGGGCACAGCCAAGCCATCCTGCCCACACAGATACAAACAAAGCCCCCACCTGCTCCTCTGGGGACAGGAGTTTTTGATTTATTTCACTGAGGCAGATCTCTGGCAGCTGGGGAAAGGTGTCTCACTGCACTTTGACCTGTGACTTGGCTTGAAGAAAATGGGATGTCAAAATGCTCCTGCTTTGAAGATGCAGTCAGCAGCAGCTACTGGAGTCAGGATGTTTAAATTCACATCTTAAACTAGTGATGATTTCCATGGTATTGATAGAAAAAGGCAAAACCACAATAGTAGCACCTACATTTGCCCCATTATACATGGAGTTATCAAATGTTCAGGTAGCTCCTGCCTGGTGGGGTGGGACCTCCTGCTTCACTCCTCTAACAGTCCCTAATGGTGTATAGCTCGGCTAGGAAATACTTGTAGCCTTATTCAAGTCCTCTATCAGTCCCTAATGGTGTATAGCTCAGCTAGGAAATACTTGTAGCCTTATTCAATTTCACACATCTCAAAACGTCAACACAACCTGAAAATCAACAATTTTGCCATTCTGATCAGAAAAGAAAGGATGGTGAGCTATGCCCTCAGTCTCATAAAATGCAGAGTGGTCTCACTGAAAAAATAAAATGCAAAGGAAAGGTGGTTCTGTCCACAGAACGGTCCACTAGGACCATTTAGTCCCAATAGTCCTTTGAAACACCCTTTTCTAAAAGGTATTTAGAGTTCTTATCACATTTGGAAACTTGCTTAAAACATTTCTGGACTTATCTGAAATCCATTGCTAATTGCAATTGGTTTAGTCTGTTGAAAAGCAGGAACCAGAGAGCACAGAAAGTCCTTGAGTTTAGCAACATTTTCTAAATGTATTGTGACAATGAAAAATAAACTTCATAAATGGTCGTCCAGTACCTATTTATTTACTATGAGTTAAAATGAGATTCAGGCCTTTCAGTTCTAAAAGAGTCTTCACCTCAAAACACATCCACTGACTACAAGTAGCATTGCAAACAGGTACGAGTGTTTCCAATACAGGAAAATGTGTGCCAGTGGTGAGGGCACTGGCTGGGAGGAAGGACACTTGAGATCTATTCCATGCTTTGCCATGATGCATGGGGGGACATTGGAAAGGTCACTGAAGCTGTGTGTCTTCTGCTTGCTGTCTGGAAAGCAGCAGCACTGAGGAGGACTTCTACAGGGCACCATGGCATCAGGGGAAGTGAGGCTGCTTTGCAGTTCCTAACTTTGTACTTTTCTAGGGACGTGACTTCTGCTGTTGCTGCTCTTGTTTTCAAAACATACAATAATCTCAGTTTGGTCAAATAACAATCAAATACTATAATTTTAAACCATGAAATCAATAGTCATGAAAATGGCCCTGGCTCATTATAGCTCTCTTGGGGAGTTTTCAAATAGATAAGGATAACGACAGAACATTGAAGCTAGACTGGATCAAGTACTAATTGCAAAAAAGATGCAGGACAATTTATGTATCTAAATGTAAGAATATTGTTCAGTTATGACTCTGAAATTACATTCCCTGCTTGCAAGTATTTAGGCCAATTCTTGTGTATTTCTCAAACTATCCCTTAATTTCTAAACAAGATCCTCAGTTTCAGCTCAAATGATTGCTTGGTATTCCTCTGCTGTGTCATGGCCAAACTCTTCATTGTACAGCAGGAAGCAAGGAACAAAACCATGTTTGCATTGTGTAACCAGCACAAACACAGCCTAAGCCAAATCCCCATATCCAGTGGGCATTGGGTCAAAGCCATAACCAATAAAAGAACAGTTGGAGTGAGCAACCCAGGGACAAGCTCTGACTGAAATTTATATAAACCATTAAGAAAATATTTAGAAATAGGCACTTCCATTCTGTGTATTTACAAAGGGCAGCTCACAGGTTTTATAGCAAAGAAACACTACATTATAGAACGTTACGTGTTCTATACCAGTAAAAAAGCCACATGAACTTTGAAGAGGAAGAGTGCCTGTCTTCGCAGCAGCCTCGTGATTGCTGGGATTTCCTTCAGCATCCCCTTAAATTGCTGGCATTTGGCTCATTTGTGCTGCTTCTATTCAATTGTTGACTGTGTGATTCAATTTACCATTTAGAGCCATTACTGTGTGTCATGAACTTTCTTAATCTGAAATGCGAGAATCTTCTTTTAAATACGGGGCTGCTGAGAGGGAGGTGTCGTGGGGGCAGGTCCCCCAGGACCCAGTAAGGGGAAGGAGGTGGAGAGACCTGAAGAGCTCTCACAGCATCACTTCCTCCTCTTTCTCCTCCCACCTCTCCGTTGCCTTCCCTCACCGCTGCCCCACTTTGTGTCATTCCCCTCCTGTCCACATATGGAGCTCTGTGGCATCCAGCGTGGAGGTAGGGACCTGCAGGGTGCGTGGGTAGTTCTGCATACAATGATGGATAAAAGGTGTGCTTATCATCAGCTAGAGTATTCTGGCTTGAAGCTGAAATGTGGAAAAATCAAGACTATTATTTCACT
>NW_008663440.1:42130-91261 GCF_000695815.1 Acanthisitta chloris
AATAACCAACAAGAAAAACATATCTGCAGAGGAAATTTCTGGGCTTGATTAATGCTGTTTGTCAGTTCAGCTGGGCAGAGCAGGGCTGTGTGGCAGTGAGTCTCGGAGCACAATCCTTCAGGCAAGGCTGAAGGGGCTGTAAACAAGCTATGAAAGTTTAATGACATTCAAATATCTGAATGACTTCTCAAATGGTATAGTGGTTAGGAATTGTCCTGTACGGCTTTTGTAAAGAATTCACAGGGTTAATGACTAAAGAATGGAGTTCTGGTAATCAATATAGTCCTCTGGCTCTATTGATTGGAATCGCCTGCTTATTTTGCAGCTAAGATTTTTTAGCCCATTCAGAACAAAGACACCCTAGGGGACTGTTAAGTAAATAGGCATTTAAGACTTTTTCGTTGCTAAGAAAGTAGTTAATTATTATTAGTGCTTAAAAGTCTCAATTCAGACAGAACATCCCAATGAACATCATAATTTCACTAGTTTTCTGTGTGTTTTATGCAAATCCATGTGTATTGGCAGCTGTTTAGAAGTGTGCACCTATTGGGCTGGACAAGGTGCTGAGGGAACCTTCAGCCCAGGCAGTGAAGGCACTGAGCAGCTTTTCAGGGACCTTTACACAGAAAAGGATCAGGTCCCACAGACAGGTTCAGTGTTTTTAGGGTGAGGACTGCCAAAAACATGAATATGCCAGGGAATCATTGTTGATCTTTTGCTGAAAGATGACATTCACAGAGGTTGAGGAAGATGAGCACCTCAGAAGGGAGCTGGGATTTATACATACAGGGCAAAACACAAGTGAATGCTTCTTACTTGGTGGGCAGCATGGCCCCAGCCTCTGGAAGCAGCTGGGACCTGACTGCATTTCCTTTAGCAGATTGCAGAGAACAGGGGGAAGTCAAAAGTCTAGTCCACAGTTGCATGTCTTTAATGAAGGATATGAACTGCACAGTCAAAACTGAGCCTGCCCTGACTTCAGCACAGTCCTGGCCCTACACTCTAGCTCAGGTACCTCCTGCAGAACCAGCTCCAAACTTAGCCCCACACATGGCCCTCAGACCAACCAAAGCTGACAGCTCCTGCCAGATCTCCATTCCTTTAACAGTAGAGCTGGAATCATTATTACTAACATTCTTTTCTTACAGCCACACAAATCTTAAGTTCTCTTTTGCTTTGTTTTTGTTTGTTTCATTTTAAACCAGAAGCTGCTCCTTGCTGAGCAGAGGAAGGAGAGCAGAATGGCACTTCCCCACTGAATGGCAGATTGTAATGGAGCTGCTTTGCATTTTGATGCTACTTTAGTTTCCTCCTTTGCTCTTTGCTTGTTCAACCATTTTTGCTTGTTACACTTAAAGCTGTGAACCCAGTGGATCAGAGAAAAGATGTCCATTTGGGACTTAAGCATAGCTGAGCTTTTTCATCCCCCTAAAAAATTAATTATCATAGCTGCTTGCTAATATGGGCATTTGATAAAAACAGAGATCATGCACCAGTCAACAAGCACTTATGCACCAGCTGAGACATTAAGAAAACATTACATTTCGTATATGATCCAATTAACAGCTTTTTTCCCCTGACAATGATTTCTTACATACTTAGGCTATTATATACAATTTGGTAATATGTGGAAGTATTCATCACGCTTGCATTCCCTGACACTAATCCTGTTTGTAGATTCTCCTCGCTTTCCCCTTCCTAGAATTTAGAGTGGAGATTCCTGGCTGCAGCCTGTAGAGAGCAATGGCTGGATTTTAGCCATAAGTGATGTCACAAATCCATAAAGCGATAGATAGAGGCAGAAGGGCAGCTGTGTTCCTAGTTCTACACACATCTTAATTTCGTTCCTACCTTGTACAAATGTACCCCCAGTACCTTTCCAAGTGTCACTCTCCATCCTTGGTGGACTGCTTACCAACACTTGGAAACCTCCATTCCTTATCTGGTCCAGCTTCTAATGAAGACATTGTCCAAAGTAGAAGCTCTGAATCTGAATTTAAATATCACTGCAAATCTCCTGCTGTCAAAAATTCTGGCAAGCGAATTTTGAAGGTTTCACCACCCCCAAACAGCAGCCCCTCATTGTGGTTACTGCTGAGGTCTATCCTTCATCTGTATCAGGAGCACCACCAAGCAAAAGATCTGAGTTAACTGGTCCAGAAAAGGTTTACTTAAAAAGGAACATTCATGGCAACTGTATGATACCCACGATGGGTGCGAGATCTGAAAATCAAGGCAGGTCCAATACAGAGAATCATTAGATAAGCATTTTCCAGAATTTGAGCTGTTTTGCAGCTGATTTCAGATCAGCTTGCAGGGCCTTCTTTTTTATAGTTTTACATATTACTGGACATCATGGGGCTGGAATGGGACAAAATGGGAAGTAGAAAAAGTAATGGGTTTCTCAAGGGTTTCTGAACCATAGGAGAATCAACTTGAGAGGACAAATAGGAGAGAGCTAGCCCTACTTTTGTTTCCATTGTGGAGCATTCCTAAAAATTACAAATGAAAGCCACGTAGCACTTAGTACAACACAGTCTTTTACAGTGAATAACACCAATTCAGTCACATTGTAACCTTTTGAGAAATTCTGTAGGCAAAATTCCTGCACAATTTGGAATGAAAGAAGGAATTTAATGGCTTTGTGATTAAAAAAAGGTTCATTTCAGGTTGAATAAGACAGAATTTGGCCCCAAAAGATTGTAAACTTTTTTTTTTTTTTTTAAGAATTTCTCTGGGTCATCAGTGAAGAAAAATAATCTGGTTTGTTATGCAGTGTAAAGACCTATTGCAAATTGCCAGGAACACGATGGTGAAGAAATAGCTGTAAAACAGCATGTATTGATATTAAATGTGGAGTCATTAAGAAAGGAGAAAAAGGAAGGTACAAAACTAGGGAATTAATGCAATGTTGCCCAAGGGCTACATGCAAATATATTTATTTTTTGAATTTGTAGTTTTAACTTTGCTGAATCCATCTGTTATTTTCATTTATAAATGCTCCTTTTCCTCAACTCTTTCTGTCCTCTGGCTACCTTTTCCTTCTCTCTCTCTTTTGTTTTGTTTTTTTCTTCATGCTAACTTCTCAGTAAAACATGTAGGATCTTCCTAAACTGTGAAATTAGAGAATATTTTGGGTTGCCAAGTAAGGTGACATTTACCCTGAGACTCTGTAGAAATTGGAGCTTTACTTTTACAGGGCCACAGAAGGAACTGTCCTGTGAAGAGGAGGACAACAAGGATCCAAGGATCCTCTGCTCAGTCTTTCTGCACAACTTATTATGAAAAGCTGAGGGATGTGTTCTGGACTGCATGAAATACATAGCATCTATAATTATCTAACCTGGCAAAATCATATGCTTTCTCACCACTGTACTTAAAAAGGCAAAACTTACTGTTTTTTCAAGGAAGAAAGTATTGATGTCCTTGATGGTGAGTTTGGTGAAATTTGTAATGGCCACATCAACCAGGTGTTGTGTCACAAGCCTCAATAATACAGAAAAAAAATGACAAAGAAAAGAGAAAACGCCAGAATATGGGGAAACTTTACCATGTGGTTCTGTCCTGTTTTCCAGGATGACCGGTCTGGGGTCCTTAACTGACTGTGTTATGGGAAATGACATTTGCCTAAAAATTAGTCAAGGTTCTCCCTTTCTGTGGAAAGCTGAAGTCCCATGCTAGAGCAGCCAGCCACACACACTGGGGCCACCTCTGGTTTCTAACAGCCTGTGAGAGTATCACATGAAATGATCCCTTCCCACAGGTGTCATGAAAATCATGGCTATTTTTATTTTGCATTGAAAATGGTGTTTAAGCTTCTGAGGATCAAAATTCTCTTCCAGGCCCTGCCAGAGATTCACTGTGTGACTTTATTCCCTTCACACAGACTCTTTTTACTTCTAGATCTCCATCTGTATAACAGGAACAATGACACTGGCCCATCTAAAAACATCCTTCAGCTCCACCCCAAAAAAGAAAAAATACTCATCATTGACATGTGGGTGATACAAGGTGATTTTTTTTTGAAAAAGAAAAAAATACTCATCATTGACGTGTGGGTGATACAAGGTGATTTTTTTTTTTTTTTTTTTACTAGAAATATCTCCAGTAGATATGCAAAACGTATCTTTATGGTTTGGTTATTTACCATGGTGTGTATGAATTACAGAGAAGTCATCTTATACCTTGGTATTCAGAATAATGCAACATACTTACTAGAAATCCACCTAAGCAATTACTTTTCTGATCTATTGCCAGATTCTTTTCATATCAGCTGCAGCAGCTTGCAAAACCTAACAAATAACATTTTACATAGGCTTGTAGTCTATATTCAGTTTTATCTGATTATTTTTAGCACAGTGATTTGAGAATCCAAATTACAGCTAAGAAAATGGAAAATTCATTTTCCAACAATGCCTTAAGCTTCACTAGCATTTTAGAGTAGAACATTTCTGTGATGGCCTTTGATTCAATCCAGGCTGAACGAAAGACATTTCATCACCACAGAATGCATTTCTTTATTTGCCTTGGATCTATGATTCTGTCAGTATTGAGAGAAAAGAAAAATCAATGCTGCACTATAAACCTCGGGCAGCCCCTGGCCAACGTGGTCAGCATGGTGTGAGCAAAGGAAATGGCAGGGGAAAAAAATTGACCGCTCAGCAATAGTGTGGCACAGTAACGGACAAAGCTCTGGGCTAATAACAGCTTGCAATTACACATGGAAAGCCAAAGCTTGTAGGGCATTCAGTACGAAGGGGATGTAATACAATTTATTGAACCACCGGTTAGAGTTCTGCAGCTTCTCAATAAAACAAAACAAAAAAAAAGAGCTGTGGACCTGTACTGCTTAAAAGACAGACTTATATGGTGCCAGCAGGGGAAGGAGACTTGAAGAAAGCAGAAAGCCCTTCCTTTTTATGTCTTGGATAGTGAGCAAGTGGGAGAATGCAGCCTATTTATGCTTTCTAAAAATACACCAGTGAGGCTTAAAGGGACAGCCCACACTGCCAGTGCCCTGGCTGCAGCCACAGCTGCCTGCACACTCCCCTGTGTGCTGGAGTGGCCACAGGTACCTGGGCACTGCATTTTAATTCCTTATGCATACTGCATCAACGCTGACAGCACGCTGTGTGTCCTGAGCAGCATGACAAAAATCTTTTGTCACGTATTTATCTGACAAAAGCAAGGTGTTTCTGCAGGAGAGAGAATAATAATAAGATACTAGTAAATTAGAAGTAAAAGTCCTGAACTTAAAAGAGGAAGTGTTACTAAGCAAGTTTTTTTAAACAGCCAGAAATGAAAACTTTCAACTAAAAGCCAGTGCTCAGAGGAGGTGGAAGCATGTTTGGGTAGGTCTGACTGCAATAGTGGAGGTCAGCACTGCTCACTGAGGCCAACTCCCTCCTGCCCACCCTTAGTGCCCTTTGCCAGGCAGGAGAGCTGGGGACACTGTGGCCACTGCCCACCAGTGGGACACAGCCTCAGGCTCAGCTTCACGGGGAATTGCACATCTGCCAAGGATGTTGTTAGTGGCAAATAGTTATGGAGCAGTCTTGGGGAAATACTGCAACCCGCACACCATGTGTTTGTATTTATTTGCACTTTCAGGGATAAACTATACTCTGCAGATGGTGAAGGGAAGTTTTGTCACTTGATTGCATGAAGACAGGATTAGTTCTACAGCTGGAGGTGACAAGTATCACCCAGGCTGGGCCCAAGCCCTGGTGCTGGCAGGGCTGTGCTCAGCAGAGAGCTTGACTTCGAGAAACCTCTGCATGATCCCAGGCTTGGACCTCTTTCTGCCCATGTTTGCATACGTGCACATTTACCAGAGAACAGATTAGCATAGTTTTGGGCATTTGACATAACTGCTGCCAAACCAGTAGCAGGTTTCTCAAAGCCCTGATTTAGAGTTAGAATCTTTCCCCCTGAGTTAGCACAATATAGCAGGAATTTCAATACTGAATGTCCAATTTTGCATTTTCTGGAGGACCCTGATCTTTGCAATGCCACCTGGGTCTTGCAATTGCCTGACCTCATTTGTATGTATTGCTAAGAAACATTGTTTCTTAGATTTCTGGCAAATATTGAATTCTTAAGTACTACAATGATGTGGTAAAGCATGCACTGAGAACAACCGAAGGAACAGCCACAGTGTGTCTAGTTATTGTGTGTTCTTAATTGAAGACATCAAACTCTCCTTACAGTGCAATACAAGATTCCTCATCCTCAGTAATAAGTAACAGAGCCACATTTGCCTTTATTGTGATGAGAGGAACCAGACAACCTGTATGACCATGGAATGCTATTCCAGGGAGAATCTGGCCCAGAGATGCTTTTATCTGGAATGTAATTTCTAGAATCCCAGCCTAAATATTTTACCCCTTCATATTTCCACATCAGCCTCTTCCCTCAGTGCAGTTTACAGCTCCAATAGTGCAATGTGGGTTGTTTCTCTCATCTTCCCTTGCATGGGGGAGCAGGTTGCTGCATGCACATCACCTCCAACAACAAAACACCAGAATTACTGTCCAAGAGGATACGATGCATCTCTTGTGACAATTATAGCAGAGTCCCTGGTAACTCTCTTCCCTGTGCAATGAAAACAGCTTTGCTCCGAGCACTGCAGTCACTCAGCAAATCCCTCGCCCCTTATTGTAATTAAGTCCTTCTACATGACACAGCGCAAGAGATAAGGGATTAGTATTTGAGACGTGAGGAACTCGCTGCAGTGAGGTGGTGTCAGTGCGGGGGCTGCAGTGCAGGACAGGCATCCCTGGCACAGAGGGAGCCCCTTGTCAGTGACTTCTCCCTGCAGTCACAGGGATGGGGGAGGAGGATGCAAGCGTTGACCATTCCCAATGTCACCTGCAGAGAGCCATTAGCCCGCTCAGCCCTCTATTCCTACATGCTGAATCAAATTAATCTAACAAAAACAGATGACCTGTGAGCTCAGCCTGCCTTACAGCAAAGTCAAACGGGAGCGAGGGGCAGTGGCAGTGAGAGGCAGGGAGACACTGTGCTGTCCCTGCAGCCCCTCGCTGTGGCCTCCCGTGGATCTCCTCCGTTGCTGGCTGTCACATCCTGCACCTCAGCCACCTCTCCCTCCACAGCCAGAATAACCCTCTCTTGTCTACCTTGGGCTGGCTGTGAGCTACCCCCTCCATTACACACGTCCACACACACACACAGAGCTGCTGACCTAGAGGTGTTAGCCACTCCGCAGCTGCCGTTCTTCTCACATTAATCTATAGGAATCAATGGACATTTCATTAGAGTAATCAAGTGTGGATGCACCCCGCATTTATATCCCGCACCTCCCCCTCCCCCCAGCTGCTTTCACAGGCTAATTGGTCCTACAGCAAAGACTACGTGGATATTTTTCCCTATAGATGAGTGTCAAGAGCAGTTTTTTACTGCTGGTTGAAATACCTATCAATAGAGAGGTAGTATAAAAGCCTTCACCCATCAGGCTGTGTTGCTGATGCTAATACATTATGCACTCCCTGTTCTCACGCACTTGACTCCCTCCTTTGCACCTTTATCCCACACAACTGAGCCATTTGTGTTTACTTCCATAAGAGAATGACTGCATTGCATTTTCCTTTTAAAAAAACATTACAAGAATTAATACTTTTCGCTCAGTTCACAATACATTGGGGGAATTTTGCACATAACCTTTTTATTTTTATTCAATTCTCTTCTTCTTGCTTACTATAATATCTCATTGTTTCTCCAAGTATTCTGTGGTTTACATGCATTTTGGTATACAATGACCTCTCGTGAAAGGTACCAGGAACAGCATTGTGTTCAGCACCCTTTGCTGGCTGGGAGAGGATGTTCTCTCTGCTCACCTCCACAAAGACAGCAGAGTTTTAGCAGAGCTTACATGGTGCTGAGAAAGGTCACAAGAGCTGCTGTCCCTAAAATGTTTATGTGACAGAAGGCTGGTAACTGAGAGTGCTGTCCTTACAGTTGGGGGACTAAGGGCTCAATTGGGATAACCTTTTGGAGGCAATGAGAAAATGTGATACTTGTTTGAACAAAAAGTTTGGAAGTAAAATTTTTCATAAGTTCATGGACTTTTCATTCAAAAATAATTTCAAAATCTTTTACAGGAATGTGGTCACCTAACAGCTTATATTGAAAAATGTACAAAAGCTTCAGAAATGCCATTGTGGAGGAGGAGACAGCCCAGAGAGGGCAGACAGGGGCTCACGGTGCTCTGCCTAAGGCTGTGGTGCCTCTGAGGAGAGTTCCTGGGGCACAGGGGGCAAAGGCCTCCACATGGACACCCTCCACTGCTGCAACCCTGTGGAGGGGCAGGGCCATCCTGGCAGCTCTTCTGCAGGCTGCACCACAGGAGAAGCCTATGTGCTTTTGAGCTAGAGGATCATGACTTGGCACTGGGCAAGTTGAAAGTGCACAATTTGCTGAGGGAAAAAGTCAGTTTATTTCAGCCCTTTCGGTTGCTGTGGAAGAATGCAGACAGACAAAAGGAGAAATCATTTCTTGTACTCACAAAAATGCTGCAGTGAACACAAGGGCTATGTGAAAGTTCATCACCCTACACAGTGCTAGGTTTGGGGAACCTCCAGGGAGGAGGACAGGAGCTCAAAAGGAAGCAAGGATGAAAGCTTTGACCTCACTTGCAGCTGCAGCTAAACTTTTCTGTTGGTAACAGTACTTGACCATTAGAAAAATGATCTGAATTCAAAAGTAACTGACTTGCAATAAAGCTGATAGTTCTGGTATGTTATTATTCATCTTTCAAGTCATATCAGACCTGAAAACACCCCCACACTTTCTAGGCAGAAAGGCACTTGAGTGTAAGAGATTGGAGTGAAAAGTCTTTGTCCATTTTTTAGTACTCCTAGCATGAGGATCTGGGTTTACCCCAGGTGAAAGCACATCCCCATTGGCTGCTGGTGTTACAGTACAGTGTTTGCAAAATATTTGAATATATTGCAGACATGTGGAATTTCTTCTACCTTCCTGACTTTTCCAATATGGCATGTGATTTTCAGTTTTGTTTATGAATACTATACAGTTTTTTTTTTTTAAAAAAAAACTAAACCCTGCTTTTTGCTTATGGCCAAATTCATGAAACCGCAATGAAGAAAAATGAACCTGCTGAAGGGGATTGACCCCAAATGCTCAAGACCAGGTCTTTCAAGACTAACGAGAGAGTTTGCATTTGCTTTTTCTGCCAGATCTCTTTCCTGAGGGCACACTGCATAATGCAAAACCAGCTATGTGAAGTTTGGTGCAGAGGATGAAAATAGGACCATTTGGCTGTTTCACAGAGAGATGAAGTTCTCTTCCCCTTCCCCCTCCACACGTTTTTCCACTGTAAGCGAAAATGAAACTTGTGCTTTTCAGAGGAAATGGCTGCTAAAGGTTAAAGGGTGAGTCTTCCTTGCTGCAAGCATACATTTTCACAAGCTGAATCTTCTCCATGTGGCTAGCAGCACTCACACTGAAATAACTGCAAAGCTTCGAAGAAGAGTAGGAAAATAAAGGGCAATAGCATCAAAAGAACATCCCAAAATTGATTAATCTGCTCTTTTTTATTCCTTCATTTGAGTTCTGGCCACCTCCTTTTCCCTATTACACATTCCACTCTAGAAACAAATCTTTATTCAGAGGTGGAAGGCATGTAGCTGTGCCAAGAAAGGGCAGCTGTTGTGCAAGAAAGCAAGAGCATCTTTCCAGGGCTGCCATGTAGGCTTACCTACCACAGGGACAGGTAAATTTGGGCCAACAGGTAACTGAAGTCTTGACTCCTTGCCTTGCCATGCCAACCAATGAGCATATTTGTGTAGCTGATGTGCCCACACAGAAATTCAACATCACATATCACAACTCACTGGGAGAGGTGCAGAGGGAGGAAAGAGGCAGTTGCTGCCCACTCCAGCTCACCTCTCTGCTTGCTTTTGTGGAGAGAGCACCCGTCATTCGGCTCTTGTTTTTTTTTCTAGTAAGGGAAGCCACAGTGAAAGAGTATCTGGATGGTCCTGAAAGTTTCTTGGACATTTAGATACATCTTGTTTAGTGCGATGCTCCTAGGAAATATTTGACTCCAAGTGAACACAAACACTCAGTAGTATTCACATGGAATTGAGAATATTCCTGGTAACAGTCTGTTATATTAAATACAAAATAGGATGAACAGAAGTCCAATCTAAAACACAACTTCTGGCAGCATAGTTCGCAGAATGCAAACATGGGCAAGATTGAGTGTATTGACACAGAACATAAATGTAGAGCAATAGAGCACAAATGTATATCCATAAAATTTACAACCAGTTAGCCTTAAATTAAGACATTAAATTAAAACAACATTTAAAGTTGTTACAAGATAGCAAATCCATATTTGAGAGAGTGTCAACATTTTCTTCTTATTCTTTCTCTCCTACTGATCCCATATTTGGTGTCAACATTTACTTCTTATTCTTTCTCTCCTACTGATCCCTCAAAACCAAACATTGAATAAACACTTGGGGAGGTGGTGATGGGAATTGGTGTGTTTAGCTGAGAAAAGTTAAAGTCTCAGTGAAGCACTTTTCCAAAGGACACACCTCAACATTCCTCCACCTTGCTATGGACATAGGAACACATTGGCTTTCTCTTATGTCAACATTTACTTCTTATTCTTTCTCTCCTACTGATCCCTCAAAACCAAACATTGAATAAACACTTGGGGAGGTGGTGATGGGAATTGGTGTGTTTAGCTGAGAAAAGTTAAAGTCTCAGTGAAGCACTTTTCCAAAGGACACACCTCAACATTCCTCCACCTTGCTATGGACATAGGAACACATTGGCTTTCTCTTAAGATTGTAACAGACACTTTAAATTTGCTGTGTGAATTTTCACTGAACTTTACTTCTCAACTGTTGCAGATGTGGTATCAAAGATTACTGAAAACGGGTCTGCACCGATTTTAACTTCTTTATGAGATGCAAAGGAAAAAGCTCACTCTTGCAGTAGGAGTATAGAGAACTTCAATTCTAACTGATCCCCTGAAGCCAAGCAATTTCTGATAGAAACATAGCTGTGCTAATCTACATAGATGAAGCTGAGTTTGATATGTGACATTCTTAACTTGGACTATCTTGATGTAGCCTCCTGAATTTTTTGGATAAGTTTTTTGGGTAAATTGAGGTACCTGAAGAGGACATTAAGATCAGCCCAAAGTCATTAGATGATGTGCCCCTAAAGGGTCAGAAATATCCATGATGAATTCATATATTGTATAGCCTTTTCTGACACTACAGATTCTCTTTCTTCCTACACAGATGAAATGAAGGCAAATTATTTGCATTCAGTTTGCTGCATAATTTCATCTGAAATTTCCCTCCTTGACAAACCTCTGCCTTTTTTTTGCACAGAATATTTGAGTTCCTTCAATCTTTCTTAGAACAGAGATTCTATGCAGTCAGTCCTAGGCAGGATGCAGCCAGCAAGGTGGCTGCAGGCTGCCCAGGCTTCTTACTTTTTTCGACCTGTTTCCAGTTGTTTAGACTCAGTCTTCTCTTTCCACGTGCTAGTTATTTCTGTGCAAGTTAAATTGAGTGGCCTACTACAACTGCCCAGATTCAGTTTTACCCTTTGTTAACAGAATTTCCTTGCCTGATGCAGCCTGTGCTCACAGAATTACCTTTCCTCAGAGCCCCTTTCCCACAGGGTGGCTCTAAGGGACAGCACACACACTGCAACTGGAATAAATAAAAACATTTCCAGGAATGTTTGCCATTCATGCCAAGAAAAGCCTGAAGTTGCTGCAAAAGTTTTTATATAGAGTATTAGAAAATATATATAAAAGTTTTTTTTGTTCTACTTCTGTAAAGAAGGAAAATAAATGCAGTACTGAGATCTCTAGAAATTCCTCTACTTTTCCTCTACTTGCAAGGGCAGAAAAAGAGGCAGTCCAAGAAAAAAGGCATTCTGAGAAAAAACCAGTTATGTCCAAAGGCCAGGACTGTACATTATTTATAGCGAGTAAGAAGCCTATCCACTTGGTTATCACTAGAACCTGTCTGTTTGGCAACAGGGATTAGACAGCAGCATCATCTATGGCTTTATAAACTAACTGATGGTCTTCCTTGCATTTTAATAGCTGCAGCTGATGTATAACTGAAGGGATCACAAATGTCTTCATTCCCTGCCCTGTGAATCACCAGTACAGAGGAATAACAAAAAATACCATGTGGTAGTCACAGACACGACAGTTATCAATGTGAAGGTTTGAAAGTAAGTGTAAAAGTTTCGGTGCCACTCTTTACTTAAAGAAGAGATATCATTACACATTATTTTTCAAAATCAAGAGCATAAAGCACTACATTACTCTTGCAGACCTTTTGTAACAGAAAAATGTAATCCTCTGGGAAAGACAGAGCTGTTCAGAATGTGTTTGAGGAGTAAGGGAGTCGGGCTGATGGCAGAGGATGGAGGCAGATAACACTCCCCCCAGGAGAGGTTCTAGACAGGGCAGGGGAAAGGATTACATTAATCCCTGTCCCGCTTACAGACCCTGCTGGCCTTCAAAAGGTATTCTTGAGCTGAAGAGATGAAAATATGCCTAGCTTTGGATCTGTTAAGAGGCTCTTCATAAAATGTCACAGACCTGGTTTAGAGAAAATGGATTCACGTCCTTTCATCTGCCTTGAGGGTTTTGGCAGTTGTTGGGGTTTGAGAGTTTGCTAATGGCAAAAAAGAAGGCTCTAAAGTGGTAGAACTGGGAAATGAATCATGCTGATGTTGCTATGCTTGCAGCCAGACCTGCGCTAAGGTTTCATTTCCGTGAGGGAAGTCTTGCAGAGCCCAGCCAGTGGAAATGAACACAACCTCCAATTCCATGAGCTGCTTTCCTCAGTGTCACAAGTATCTTTAACCATAAGCCAAAACCTTTTGCTATGATCAGCACCCACTATGTAGAGCAGTTTCCTTGCCTTCCCCTTTGCTCAGGAGTGACAGAATGATCCCTTGGTGTGACACCTTGGTCAAACTTTGTTTTGGCATTTCTAACCCCAAAATAAATTGAAAGTTGTAAGGTACAAATATTGGCAACCAATTTTTTAAGTGGTCAGATTTTAAGGTAGATTACCTTAAAAAAATGACTTCAGAGCTTGCAGCATGCTTACTGCTTTACAAAGTGTTGCTGGCACTCGTAATTTTAATATACAGCAATAAAAAAGAAGGTGTGAGGACTATTGCACTATGATTTGCAGATGGCTGTTTGGCCACAGGTGGTTGCAGGGAAGAGGTCCCATGAACAGCCCCTCTGGCTATTTAGAGCCAGGGCTGAACACAGCACTTCTCCAGGCAGGCCCAGAGTTACAACAGACTGCTGGGCCACATGCTATCATCTCTATTTACAGAAGTTGGTGGACTTTCCTCCTCAGCTAAATAGGCTGACAGCCTCAGAGATTGGCTTTGAGTTTTTGGTTTGAACAAATCAATGAACTACAAGGAAAACTACAAAAACAACAACAAAAGAAATGGTTTCTGAATGTTACCTAAAAAACCACATAGTTTCAAAAGAAAAATCTCTAACAAAAAGGATACCAGGAGAAAAGCAAGAAGTTCCTCCTGCAGTACACAGATCTGTGCAAAACCACAAAACACTATGATAGTGAGTTGCTGTTTATTGCATACTGGCATATATATATTCTGGATAAAATGTCTTGTTGAGAGTCACTTTCAGGCTTTTTCAGTCCAGCAATAGAGCTGCCAAATAAATCCTAATGGAAGTCAGAAAAACTAATGTTTTTAAAGGTAGTTTGTGATCCACACTTGTGCTAGCCCCAGAGGAAGGGGATTGCCTGAGCTCTTCCTAAGTAAAAGAAAATGTGAGTAGGAAGATGTAGATGGAATTTCAATTGGTTTTCATGATCAACCTTTCAGCCTAATTACATTTAATTCACACATGACCAACCTTGCCCCACGGAGGGCTATGGAAGGGAGGGGGCAGAACAGGAAAACATGACGGTGACTTGAATAGCTTGAGTACAAACATCAATAAACAAATGTTTATTACTAATGATAATGATTCCTACTTCTTATGCAACACTGAAAATAGAGAGCACTGTACAAGAATTAACTAATCAATGATCTAATTAATGATTCAAGATCCCAAACCAACACCAGAATAAGGCAAGAACCCCACTGCAGAGGGGCCCTGTGCACCTGTAGGACTCTGCCCCCTGCACAGAGGCTTGAGCAGCAGCACCAAAACCTGTCCTGCCTACCAGCAGTGTGCATTGCATGTGCACAGTGCCAGAACAGACTTTTGCAACATTTGGGCAGCAAGTTGATGAGACACAACAGATTCCAAAAAGCACCTTTGGTGGGTTTTCAAAAGGGAAAAGTGGCAAAGGGCAAAACCCCCCAAAACCCCCCAACTCTTACCTGAATGATGCTAAATACATGTGTGAGACATTTGCTTAAGCAAGAAAATAATCTATCTGCAAAGCTACTTAATGCTACATTGGCATTGCTGCTTTGGCAGCGAACACCAGAGAGTCACAAACCAGGTAGACAGATGGAGCACAGACATCAGATGCTCAGCCGTGCAAGAAAACCCAGTGTGCTGGAAGACACTGCCAGCAGGTCCCTGAGAGCACATTTCTCTGCTTATCCCTAACCTGCACTGCTACCTGGAATAGAGTCCCAGTGATGCCCCAGTGAAGGGGTCAGGGGTGATTGATACAAAGGGAATTAATTTGCTGAACTGATTACAGATCCTGCAACAGGTTTCCAAGGATTCTGGCCTATATCTAGCCCAGTAAGCAGTGCCTTGCCTAGTTTCACTTGGGTACAGCAGGTTTAAATGCAGGCTCAGCTTTAGCCACTGCAGAAGGGGCTGTGAAACACAGAGCTGCAAAGCAGCTGCTGGTGAACTTGGTTTTCTGTTGCCACCACTGCAGGGAGGAAGGAGGTCAGTGCAGCATGCTGTGTGCAGCCCTGCCACACTCTGGTTCCACCTCATGCCCAGGGCAGCTCCTCACCCTGCAGCTGGCTGAGCCTGACACTTAGCTAAACTCTCCAGCTGCGAAGTGTTTGGCTGGTAAAAAAGGTAACCCTGAATCATTTGTTCAGGGCTCACAATAATAACAGGGTCAACAGTTTGGTATTGCTGATTAACACAGCGTATACAAATTTGAGCTATGTAGGAGTAAAGATTTTTCTTAATTTTACAATCATTAGGAAGGCTGTGATGTTATGTAATCTAATGTTGGGCACCTTGACAGATTAATGCTTCCTACAGTAACATTATTTTAAAATATATTTTCATGTATTTTGAGGTGGTTAAGTCTGGCTTGTATGGGACTGGAGATGCTTCAGGTTTATGAAGGATTTGCTGTGCATTTTCACAAACTTAGTCAATTTTTTTACATGTATGTCAAAACGAAGATATATATACATCAAAGAGTATTTTGAGTTTTCAAGTCTGAGGTCCAGATTCGTTATTGGTGTAACTGCTGTAAAGGTAACCAATAATCTGACCCAGATTCTGGACTTTAGACAAATTTTATCATCTCTGAGGATTATGTAGAGTTTACTTATCAGGAAGAGAATCCAATCACCTTTCTCTGCCCTGTCTAAGGAGTGGACTTTGCAGCCACATTTAGCAGTGGATGCCTTGTCTGGGAAACATCTCGGTATGATGTATAATAAAAGGGACTTGCCAGATCTGAGTGCTGGGAAGCAATTGTGCTGTCTTGCTTCTGTATGTAGAGGCATATGTGAACAGGCTGAGTGTCACTGAGATTTGTAGATAACCAAAGCTTGAAACTGTATGGTTTATAGTTTACCGATTCAAGTTCCTGCTTTTCATTGATCTTCATTCACTAAATCTGGACATTTGACTACTAGAAAGAACCAAGCAGCTTTTAACTCCATCTTTCCCCTCTCTTCAGTGCCTATGAAATGCATTGTTTAATTTTAAAGAAGTGATGAAACTGAAGATGAATCCCTGCTCTAAGCATCCCAAATATTTGGAAAATTTAAAACCCAGGCTGAACTTGGGTTACATTTGTATCTTGGGCTCCCCTTTACATTTTATAGTGTAGCAATTGATCCATATAAAGTGCTTGTATCACATACCGAGAACAGCAGTACATAGTGCCTCAACGTTTTATATGAACAATTCCCATTTTTGATGTTCTTTTAATGTTAACCTGAGCCATTGTGTGTTCCTGTTTCATTGCTTAGCTGCAGTTGCTTCTGTACTGAACAGTCTTGGAAAAGACACAAGGCATGAGGTGGTTATTGTCCAAAATACAACTGGATTTCCTAACTAAACCCTTTGGGTTTAGTTTCAGATCTTAGAATTTACATCGGCGATATGGCTGTTAGACACCATTCACCCCTGAGATGAAGCTACACTCTAGCTGTTGATTCCATCACCCAAAGCATCTGTGAGACTTAGCCAGAACTATCTGCTGCTTTACAGGATCCAAAGCAGGACTGATATTATTCTTTCGAAACAGGAGGGAGGAGAAACAAAATTTCTTCATTTAACTGCTAAGAAAAGACACACCTCTTGGGTTCAAGAGATTCAGACCTTCTTTCAAGGGTGTGGCATGTAGATAGTTCCAGGCAGGAGATGAAAACAGCTTGTCTCAGTTGTGTTTCTTTGAAAGGACCTGGTTAATCTGCAAAGGCATTTTTCTCCTATGCTCAGATAGTTCATGAACATTGTTCTATTTTTGGCTTAACAACTTTCCCATTTAAAACACTGAAACACATCAGCTAAGCAAAACTGTGTTTTGCAGATCCATGAGCAAAGTGTTAACATATTGTGGTTGCAGAAAGCATAAAAAAAGACAGACTAGAGGAAGGGAAAGAAATTTCATTAAGGGATTAATTAGACAAAACAAGGCAATAAAAGAGACTCCAAAAAGCTCACTCTTTAGAGATTTCCATAATTGTGCTCTTTACAAATGAGTTTAATCACCCAAAGGAAGAACCAACAGGCAGATGAGGAAGTGGTCAATAAGTAACAATAACTGACCACTGCATTACTGGGGCATCTCATACACATCAGGCCCAATATCCGGATTGTTAAAGTAATGCAGTAATGAATCCTGACCCGTGTTTGCATCTCTGTGGTGAGTTCCTGAGATCTTGTTCTATTCTGGGGAAAAACCAGTTCCGCTTAAATTTTTCCCTGTCATCTAGGGGCTGCTAACATACATATAGGATGTATATTTTGGAGGTCAAATAAATCAATACAAATCAAAACAAATCGGAGATATGGTAAACAAACAGTCTAATGTTATTAACTGAGTAATTTCCCTTTTTTCCCCCCCCTTCTGTGCTTGTTCCTCAAAAGCTTTAGTGGCATAAACAATGAAAAAAGAAAATGAATATGTAAAGTATCTCATCTCTTCCCACATGTAATAAAATGAAAACAAATGTTCTCACTTCTACAAACTCCACCACATCAAATTAATAATGGAAAACATCACATCAAAGCACTCTTTGTGCTCAATAGCCTGTGGCACATTTGGACTCATCAATAGATGTTCAACAATATTACAACTTGTTTAAATCTTGGTAAAGTAGTGTTATGTACTATTGTTATTGACTTTCTTTTTCTAATTATCACCCAAAGGTGACAGATGATACAGCACTAATGATCAGACTGTTTAAGAGCTGAATCAGCTTAGAATCCCAACTCATTAAACCTCAGCAAGGCTAAAAGATTCCTTGTACTTTAAGGCTAAAAGCTTCACTATGCTGACAACATTTTGGTCAGTTATACAGGACATGCAATCAAGAGATTTAAGGTATTTTTCACTGAGGGCATCTTTGGAGCTTTTAAGGATTCTAGTACACATAAGTGCCTAAATATTTAGAAGTATATAAAATGCATAGAGTTGTCATGATATAGCACATATTTGCAGAACCTCTTTTGTCATGCTGAACCTTCCCCCCGAATCTGTTTAAGCCAATAGTAAAACTGTTCTTGATTTTAATAGAAGCTGAAGTCAATAGGAGTTGTGGAGCCATGGCATTTATTTGAAACCATTTCTCTCAGTCTGCTCAGAAGCAGAGACCCTAATGCTATCTCTGTGGTGTGTACCAGTTTACTGCAACCTGCTGCCAAGATCTTTACTTTTTTAGCCAGTTTGGCAAAAAAACATGGCACTCTTACATCTGGTTTAGGAATATACTAGTTTAATCACTTTTTCTTTCTGTTGCTTCATTGGATACAGGTTAAGAATAATATTTCTGATGTTATCCTTAAGTATGAGAAATGATGGCCATGTCATTCGGGGATGAAGGAGATGCAATATGACATCCATCTGCCAATATGCTCCAGCTTGTCTCAAGAAACCAGATTCTTCCAAGATTTGTGGATATTTTTTAAAGGACCCCAAGTACAATAGCTTCTTCAATCTCTTGCTGTTCTACTCTATGTTGTATTTGCTCTATTATATTTGTGCTACCATCAATAATCCTGGACTAAAAGCTCAAAGACACACAAAATCTGACCCAGTTTTCTCACAAACTGATCACCTAAGACAGCAACGAGCATCATTGTCAAATCACTCTGTCACAAAAGCTTTGTTGCAGTTTAAGAATGGTTTGGGTGGAATAACATTATGAAAAAAACATAAATGAGAATTAGTAAAAAACTGATGCCAGGACAGCAGCAGCACCTGCTTTCCACAAATGATGTGGTACCTCCTGCTCAACAGTTATCTGTGCTGGAGGTTTCAGGATGCTTGTGAGATGTTTATTCTCAGTCTCACATGTTTTTATAGCCCGTTTGGGAGCTTTGTAGAGTTATGCCCATTAATTCCCTCGTAAAAGGCTTGGGTATCAGGTGCCTCCATGACCAACACTCAGACCATTTGAGCAATTAGAGAGAAATACCACAAATCACTCTTAATTCTCTATAAAGAAAAGTTGGACTATAAACCTGCAACTCTAAGAACCTACTTCAAAAGTGAATTCACAGCACAGTCACTCCACCCTACAATTTTTACCTCTAGGTCTTAGGCAAGGCATTACAAAATTAGAGTCCAGCAGAACTTCAGTCCCAATTGCTTGTCTACAAGGAGAATTTTAGCCTCAGGTACACTGGTTCAGAAACTATTTTGCAGTACAGACTCCTGACATTAACATGCTTTTATTTTTCAGTGTTTTGCATTGCTTTAAGCTAACTTGGTAATAAATCAACGAAGGCAAAATAAGTAAGGAACTCATAGCAGAAAAAGAGCATCCTAATAAGGGAGTCACACAAGCTTCAGTCATAACAGAACTACTCTTTTCTTGAGAAGAAGATCTAACAGTTCACCAATCTCCACAAATATTTATTGTGGCCTCTAACAGCAAGAGCTGAATCAAATTTCTGGACCTAAAAGTAAAGTTAACTAAGGTTAAACTAGGGGATGGGGATGCACTGAACTCATGTCTTTTGTTACTGCTATAACACTCCCTGGCTGAGAAGTCTGATACTACTGTCTAGTCTGAAGATGCTTGTCCAGAGCAGGCAAATCCTTACATGAACAAACATCTGTTTACTTGGCAGTGATCAGAACCAGAAACATTGGCCTCTATACCTTGCACTAAAAGCCCAGACATTTTAGCTCAGTGTGCTATCCCTCGTGCAGAGCTCAGATGGTACATTTCCCAGTGAGCTGTGCTATTTCTGCGTGCAGAGCTACAGGAATTAACTTTTAAAACCAAGCAGTAGTCACTGTGACCTCTGTATCTACTTTGTCCCATTTAAGACTCATGTTACAAATCAGCGTAGTAGTTACCCAATTTGCCAGGTCACATTCCTTATGAACAAAGTAAATGAAACTATTAGGTGTTATTACAAGGGCAGGATTAGCAACTGAAAGCTTCCCTATAAACTGCTATCTAATAATTTATGACAGTTTTGATGTTTCTTGGCAACCAGACAAACAGATTAATAAGTCCATAGTCCGCCTCTGATATTCTCTTTTCCCCTATCACAAACTTTTGGACCTTGCAACGTTCATTTTCACTTTGGTGAAATTCACTGCAGCAGAGTCAGTGCTGGACTGGCAGTGGTGCACCTGTTACAGCTTAGGAAATATTACACCACAGAGTTAGATGAAACCCCTGTGTATTAGAGTTACACAGCAGTGAGGTGTAGAGCTAGTCCTCCTGCGTGATGTGCACACAGAGTGTAAACACAAATATACATTTGGAAATAATCTTCCCATGTTAACTGCTTTCATGCCATGAGCTTCCCCAACTGTACTCTGCAGAGGTCTCTTGAGTTGACAATTGATGCCCTGTTAATTTTTCTGCTTATTTTTAGGAATACCCACGTGCTAACCTGGTCACAGACTCACTGCACTGAAAGACACTGCAGTTTGATGAATGTTGTAAATCCCAAATCACACCAGATTATATTTGGAAAATTGCTTTTTCCTTTTTTCTCACATAGTTGATTGAAGCTGAACCTTCTGTGCATTTTGGGTGGGTTTGAGTCTAAATCCATGTGATACATCTAGCTTTAGTTTTGATAAAGGCAAAAACAAAACCCAGGCTGGATTGTCCAAGTCCCAGCTGTGCAGTCCCCAAGGGATGCCTGGTACACAGCTTTTGAACCTCTAGAGCAACCAGAGTTATTTACTTTGGAGTCACAAAATATAAGGACTAAAGATTTTTTTCAATATTGACATTCAATGGAAAGGTTACCTCTTTCTGACAGTCCTTCAAAACAGATTCCCAACAATTCCCCCATTTCTCCTTCTCTGTGTGTCTCACCCCTGAAGCCTCCAGCTGCAAGCACCATTCTTTTTTGCTGCCTGTCAACATGAGCAATTAATGGCTCCAAAGGGTTGCTTTGAATGACCTGTGTAGTCCCACCCACAGGAACTGCCTCCAAGACAGCAGTGCCAAGTAGTTCCATGGGAATCCATAGCGGAGCAATAGTTTTACCCAGAGGTCATAATGTTTTGGATAAAATTGTGAATCAGTTTTTAGCTGTGTGTTATGAGCTTCAGGCTACTTTTTAAATTCTCCCCCAAAGCTTACTGTTTTTTACATGAAGAGGCCATATGTCATAATAAACATCAGGCTTAGGAACGGCTCACACTCTAAATGTCAGGCTACAAAGCTACCTTTAAAGATTAAATCTCTGCCCTCTTCAAAAGTGAGGTTGAAGGGAGGGATGAAGAAATCCCAAATACAGAGAACCTTACAAATAAAGCAAAGTTTACTACTAACAAAACATATCTTGCAAAAACACACTAGGTGCTTTTCTGTTGGAGCTGCCCTCGATAAAATGTGGGTGTCATTTGAAAAGGACATCATTTCCAATGAATTCTGAAAGTGTCACACAGAGTATTGATCGATCGAGTCTTGCCGTCAGCGTGACCGGGGCCGGCAAAGAGCTATCCCTGTGATCCAATTTTCAGAGCTCACAGACACCTCCAGTCCCAGGCAAATGGCATCAGCAAGTGGCAGGAGGGGTCTGGGGGAGGGGAGGTAGAGGGGAACGTGGAGGGGAGAGGCATTGCATTGCTGTCTGCTTGTCTAAGCATTAAATGCTATTAGCCACAAGCATGGCACCCCCATTGTGCGGAGAGGCTGCTATATTTCTGGCTTTTGTGTTACCAGCAATGCCGAACCATTTGTACATCAAAAGTAGGTCCTTATCAGCAAGATATACCCTGATAAGATCACGTTTTTTATGATTACATCAGTGTTCAGCCAGTTTCCTGCTTTTGCCTGCAAACGTGCACACATGGCGCAGAGCTGGGCAAGGGTGGCGCGAGCTCCAAAGCCATTGTTGTTCAAATCCAGCTCGAGCACCCGCAAGCCATCGGGCTGTCCCTGCCATGCTGTGGTGGGGGCTGCCTGCCTGTCCCACCCCAGCATGGGCTGTGGGCAGCAAAACACAGAGCTAGCCTTGGGCTCTAGCATAACACTTTGGGCCTGCTGCTTGTAAGGGCTCAGATACCCAACTGATTCATCTCGCAGGAGATGCTGGAGAGAGAAATTATCGACGCCTGTTATGAAGCTGAGCAATCTCCAAAGGAAACTGTTGTCTTGGCCTGAATGACTCCTGGCTTGAATTTGAAAGTGCTGGTGAGGTGTGCATGAGGGATGCCCCCACCACCGCACAATTAGGGATGTGCCTTGGCTTTCTCACATTAAGCAGAGAGAATTGTCATGTGGGATCTTAGCACAGCATATCCTTTTCTGGAATTCTAGGCACCCCACACCAATAAAATTACAGGAAAAAGACAAAAATATGAAAAACAACAATAAAAGGAGAGCTGCCAGGTAAGAGAAATAGGGTGATTTGCTCTTTGTATGAGGCGGGTGCAGTGCTGGAGCAGGTGAGGAAAGAAAGATTAAGTGGGATGAGTGAATTACAAACACCTTCTTATTACACAGCCAATAACTGTATGCTGACTCATTGTTACTCAATATGTGAAATATTTGCTCCTGCTGTATTGTTTCCTCTTTGTACTAAGTGACACAAAATCTCTTCCATTACTTTTGCGAGGAAATGAGTTTCTTTCCTAAGAATTATTTAGGTATTAAAATAAAACTAGCGACTGAAATGTTCTATTAGTCATTTCCAGTGTTGAAATGAGTGTTATTTTTGAAAACGGAAGTGTGCAACAGAAATTGAGTTTTACTGAAAATATTGATAGCATTTTCAAACAGAAGCTCCAAAATGTAAACAATAATTTAAAAGAAACTGCATGGTTTTCATTTTACAAAATAAAATAAAAATATATATAAGTATGCTTAAATCAAATTGAGACAAAAAGTGCCCAATAGTACTATGACATTTACTGCTACTTCTTTAATTTACAGAAAAGTTAAGGTTCTGACCATCTCATGAGATTTTGCAGGTGGGCCTCCAGACTCCATCATGGAACTATCTATTCCCACTGCTACTCAACTTAACTGGCTTATTTCCAACTTGGTGTCTAAATCCACAAATAGTTCTGCTAAACCTGAGGAACTGTCATGTCTGAGTGAGGATAGCAAAGAAAAACAAGACTCTGCAACCAGTAATTTAAATAACTTCAGTGCTGAAATTTATTGTTTTTTTTTTTTTTAAATTTCCTATAAATTCAATACTTTGTTTTATAAAGTACCAATGGAGCTGAAATCTCACAAGTCCCCCTGAAAGCATGTCTGCAGCTAGCACTGCACATTCACCACTCATAGTTAACAAGGACAGGAGATGCACTGGAGATACATAGTAAAGCCTACTGCAGGATAAACTGTGTTTGCACAGAGAGCATAGCACCACTTCAAGCCACAAACAAATCAATCAAAGTCAACATCTATTTCCAAGCGATTTGAAAACAGAACAAAGGTAACTAATTTAATGAATTTTTCATTACAAATCCTCCACTCTACCAAAGATAGACTAAAACGTCTACAAAACAATCACACAGTGTTTGAAAGAGACCAAATTCTTACCTTAGAAACAGCTCCTACCACCTCCAAACTAGGTTTAAGCCAGGCAGCATGCTCAGGCTGAGAGACTTTCTTCAAACCTCTGCTTATTTATTGCTGCTGATGCAGGTGTGCATCTCTTAACTGCTGCACCTGAACTTTTAGGTGCTGCCATTTTCCCTGGAAGAGCCTTTTCCCCATGGCTTTTATCTTGTTGATGCTTAATTGCAGAGGTCTGAATTTCTCTTTCTGTGTATTGGTTCTCATAACTGGCTGCAGCTGAGTTTTTTTTCCAGAAAGTCATGGTAGGAAGGCACATATTTGAAAAAAGGCCCAAACTCTATCAGGTCCTACCAATGTGCACAAAATCTGTCATGGTCCACTTCATCAAATACAGTTTTTTTTTTGGAATAATATCTTCTCTGTTTTCAATATAATATCCAAGTGTTCAGGGGATGAGTACAGAATGAGCTCATGTAAAGTGAAGGACTCTGAAGTTCAGTGCTTGACTAAGGTATCACTAATTGCTGATGCATCTGCTGTTGCTCCAGATGAAAGGGATCAGTATTGAAGTGTCTATGTGGATTCCACTGTCAGTAGCAAAGGGAGAGTGTTCAGATGGAAAATTCTGGCTTTTCTCATCACTGATGTACCTAGCCCAGAAGTATAAAATATATCTGTAATAAAATGTATCTGTTGTTCTGGGTGTTAGTACATGAACAGTAAAAAAGAACAATCCTGGAATTTCACTCTGAAGATACTGAGTCAAAGTCCCTTCACTGTTAAAGCTCTCATTAACTTCAGTGGGGTTTGATTATGGTACAAATATTGCAAGTGATTTCTGCAGAGGTTCATCTGGGCAACCCACTCTGCTGCAGCAGCAGTACTGGGCCATCCAACAGAGACAAAGCAGATTTTTCCCCTTGATTTAAGATATTTTCTAATTTCTTACAGCACGTGGATATTTTGCACTGAATCACACAGCCTAAATCTGAAAAGAAAGAGGAAATGAAAGGAGAGAAAACCTTCTCCCCTTTCACCACTGTAAGCACTCTATATTAGTTAACTTACTTTATTGTCTTTTAGTTTAGCTCTTCTTTCTTATTATTTGCTGTACTAACAAGATGAGCATTTTTGTATTTTGATGCTTCTCTAATAATCATAGCTAATGCCTCTAGGTCTGCCTTTTTGGACCCCAAAATCCAAGCTCTGCTTCTGGGTAAGGCACACCAAAAATGCTCCTGGAAAAAATCAGGGCATTTGTGGAGCCAGCTAGTCTGCTTGTAAGTGTAACTGGTAGCAGGAGATACTGCAGAGCACCTGGATCTTTACAGTCTTTTCCCTTTCTTTTGTCCAGTGTTGGGATGCTCCTAATGTCTCTTTGAAAGCAAGGCTCCGTGATGAAAACTTTACTGGTCAATACAGCCTAAGACAGCAGATGTTTCAGCCCAAAGTCATGATACTGATTTTCCAGAATTTCTTATTTTCCACTATGCAGGCAAATAGACAAAATCTATTCACAGTCAGTTTCCACTGTGCAAAACAAGCCCTGTTTTGGGCCCCACCAATCTCCCAAAACAGTATCTCTCTGATTTTCCTATCCAAAATCTCTCCTTAGACTATATCTCTTGCACTCTGAGTGCCCAATTTCAGACTTTCAGAGACCCAGTCGGGTTTGCCAACTGAATTTCTCTGTAGGCCCTAGTAAGTCTGACAGAAATAAAGATTCAGAAAATAGTCCAGAAGACTGAATTCCTGATTACTTGACTGACATTACAAACAATGTGACTATACATAGCTTCAGGGGAGCATTTAGAGAATATATGAGATCCCATTTTGCCAGATTAGACTTAAATTTTTATTCTATTATTATGTATGTATAAATCCCTGTTATTTTCTTGCCTGAATTCTACTGAAAAGTGAGCAGATCGTTGGTGTACCTGAGTGGATAAAAGAAAAAAAGTATAAATTTACATTTCTTGGGGTGAGCAGACCATTGGTGTACCTGAGTGGATAAAAGGAAAAAAGTATAAATTTACATTTCTTGGGTGCAGTTCCCTAACTATTAACACCAAAGCATACGATTACAATCTACATGTTTAGTTGTCTATACCGTAGTGTGCGAACTTAAGGTACCAAATGCAAGCAAAGAAATTGTGAGGTTTTTACCCTTTGTGCTTCATCTGTGTATGCCCATTGGTGTACCTGAGTGGATAAAAGGAAAAAAGTATAAATTTACATTTCTTGGGTGCAGTTCCCTAACTATTAACACCAAAGCATACGATTACAATCTACATGTTTAGTTGTCTATACCGTAGTGTGCGAACTTAAGGTACCAAATGCAAGCAAAGAAATTGTGAGGTTTTTACCCTTTGTGCTTCATCTGTGTATGCAGCATGAAGCTGAATGCTGTTCTGCAAGACCAGGCAGCAATCTTGTACAGTGCTAACTAACTTAGGGCAGCAATCCCTCTGCTTTGCTTCAGGCAGTGGTTGCTGTGGCCCAGGCTCACCCTTGAGCAGAGCAGTGTGTAAGCAATAGTAATGCTAACACATGGACAGCAATGACAACATTGCAGAGCCCTGTTTGCTGAGAGTAAGAAGCTGGCCCTAAATCTATTGCTTCTGAGGGCTATGAGAGAGAGAGAGAGTCTCAGTTACAAGAGGTTAAGAGGGTCTGTCTATCCTCAAAGAATGGGGTAAGCAGCAGTTCATGGAGACTGAAATGCAAGTCCTGAGGTGAGGCTGTGGAAGTGAGGAAGCTTGAAACTAGATTGCTTGTCTGGCTCTGCAGGAGCTGCACCACAGTGAAGATCACCTCTGCATTTAAAAAATACTGACTGAAGAGCAGCCACCCTCTGGACCTGAATGGGCTTACAGAGACACGCAGTGAGGCTGCTGCAAGTCCATCTGTCCCACCCCTTGCAAATAGTTTGCTTTTAAAAGAAAAGAAGGATGTCACTCATGCCAGCTTTCCCTAAGCATTTTTGGCACTGCTTCGTGTCCCTGTGTTTGTCTCATTAAGGAGAGAATGAAGATGCGATACTCTGAATAAGAATCACTGCCCACATTATGTCAAATCCTTCATAGAAAGGAAAAAAATCCAACTGTGGGGTAGAAAACCCCTGCCCGTCTTCAATCAATCCTCACTACCACCAGGCATCTAGTCAATTTTTATTCAGTCTTCTGTAGCCTCGACTTCAATGAAGTGGCACAGCAGGGCCAGCGCCAGCAGCTGCTCGGCCCTGGCTGCCAGCGCACCGGTGCCGCTGAGGAGAGAGCCAGCCAAGTCCAGGGAGCACTGTGCAGGGGACACAGGAGTATTTCAATGTGTGCCCCAGCCCTTAATCATAAACTCGAGGTTCAAAGCCTTGCTGGGCTGCTGGCCGCTGATCCCATCTCAAGGTGATAGTCACCTCTAGCCTTTCTGCAAACTGCAAACCTACTGTCCATCCATCTTAGAGCAGCTTGACACTGGCTTCTCTACCCATTTTACAGCCAGCGAACATTTCCTATTGATTTATTGATTTCTGTCTGCCTGTGGAAGGAGCTCAGAACAGACTCTATGTGCTCTTGCAGCCTCCTGAATAGATTTTTTCTCCCTTTTTCCCTTTTTATCCAAGCTGTGTTAGCAGTCTGTGGTGAAGCAGGAATTAGACCATGCGGGAGCCCAATTTGCTACTGGCGAATGTGCCAGGCTTTTCTTCCTCTCCCTACCCGGCATGCACACCTCCACTCCTTTCTGCCTCTTGTCTCCTCTTCCTCCAGGAAATCTGGCAGATCCCTGCCTATTTGACTAGTTCATCTCAGCTAAAAACCTCTGCTGCCTTCCTTCAGATCTTTTCCCTATCATTAAGAGGTGTTTGATGTGCATGTAAACACCACTTGTAACTGCAATTCCTTGATTTCTACTAGGTCAGAGAAATATCCTCTTTTCTGAGTCAATCAAGGGAAGGGCACACTTTCCAACTGTGCATGTATCTGCCCACCTGCAAACCTCTGCATATTTTAATAGACACATGCTTTATGAGCTTCAAAGCCCCGTGGGGACTGGATGGCTCCAAAGATTTGAATCAGGGAAGGGACATAGTATGCTTTCTACCTCCTAGCTGCCTGTCCAAATGCAGCCCAGGTCAGCAGTGATTGAAAGTTTTTCCTGGATGATTGCAGATCAGAGCCTTACATGAAATTAGTACAGTTGCAAGACAGCTCCCAGTGGACAAATGTCCACATCACAAAAAAGCAATCTGGCTTATCGTTCTCCACAGGGAGGCAAGCGCTGAGTGAGCAAGTGACCAGCTCTTTCTCCCTGGTCTCCAAGGTGGTGCCTTTAAGTTCCATTTCAACTGTGAAGGTAGAAAACTTTTGTTTCTTGTGGCCACACTCTTCCTCAGCTCAATGTCCCACAGGCCACCTCACTGTGGCTCCAGGGCCAGCCCCAATGGGGAGTGATGCTGATGCTTTGCCCTGGTTGAGCCCCTTGACCTGTACTTCAGGTGAGTTTGGGTTCACCTTCTCACTCTTCTTCATCCTCCTCATCCTCCAATCACTTCAGGCTGCCAGAGCAGCTGACTCAGTCAGAGAGAAAACACAATGGCATGGCAGGTATGGGTCTGATGTCTACAGAGCTGGCAAACAAAACACAACAGCCTTGCTCTCCTTTCAGGAGATCATGTCTCAAATCCGTATCCTTGCACTCACATGTGCAAACCTACCCTTTGCCACTCCCTGAGGGAATACACACAGGCAAATTCCCACTCAGACAAGAGAGGAGGAGGAGGAGAAGCCCATTGGAAATCACTCCTCTCTCTGCCCTCAGAAGATCTGTGGGGGTTCCCAGGCTGTGGGGGCTGCAGGGACTGAACACTCACTGGCTCTGCTTGGACCAGGAAACTGCAATTATATTCTCCTTATCCTTCTTTTACAACAGTCCTTTGGCTCAGCTTGGATTCACAGGAATTTTTACTCCTTTATCTCCTTAGAGACTGGCCTGCTTTGTGGCAGAATGCCTTCTGTGGGCCCTAACCTGCCTCTCTGTGTACCCAGAGGATGGGTGGACTCAGTGCTGCTGGCTGGCCCCACGCAAAATGCTTCCTCCACACCCCATCTCCACAGAACACCCTTCACAGCTGCTCCAGCTAAGTTACCATCCCTTCACAATTTATTTTCTTGACTAGAATTTATCATATCACAGAAATTGCTGCATTATTTTATAATATTATGAGCTGGTATAGAGCATCATGGACATACTTTTGAGAGATGGTGAGAGGTGTCTGCACTGAAGCTGTATGTGCTTTCCTTTGAAAAGCTGGCTTTGTGGGTAGGGAGCTGGGATTTTCTCCAGGATAACTGTGCAATACTTAGTAAGAGACCTTGTGGGCATAGGAGTTGAAAATATATGAATGTTTAAAAATTAACCTCCACATTTGTGTTGCCTATTCTAATTTGTTGGAAATAGAGCACTGATGAGCTGCTAGGGACTGTAGAGTGTAGATTTTTCAAGACTGAGTTAGACAGGTGTGAAAAGGGAAAGTTACAGGCATGGTGAAAGCTGTGCGACCAGCAAGTATCAGTGACTGGATCCTGCTCTTGCTTAAACTGATATATTTCCAGTGGTGTCAATGAAACGATGCAGATTTACAGCAGCACAGAATTGCGTCTCAAGTCCACTCTCTGCCCTATACACAGCAGAAAATGCTTCCAGGGTAACTAGAACTGTTCTTTTAGGAAACTGCATCTGCTCTTTTTTACATTGGGTCTATCCATATGTAACTATATGCATTTCAATGGGTTACTTCTGATTTACACTGCAGGCATTGTGCATTTCCCTAGACCAACATTAACTATTTATTGATCTTCCCAGTACCCCTGTGAGGAAGGCTATTATTCCCATCATATAGACAAACAAGGATTACATTTTGGAGAGTGTCTGGATCTGGTGCACACATTTGGTCCTCTTTTGCCATCAATTACACTTCTTACAGCTCTTATCTTCCTCCCCCTTCCCCCCTCTTGCTACCATATGTGAGCAGGAGAATGGAGAGGAAAACCAGCACAAACCATAGTCCAGGTCTAAACGTAAGGTAAGTCTCAGGCTTATTTAATTTGATTTCTCTTTTTTAAACAGCAAAAAAAAAATCTTTGAGACATCTTAAATTTACAGAAAGCTATTTCCAAGCCTTGATGGTTTACTGGTTGATCTGCTGCTGTTTCAAACTGTGCATGGAGAGGGGTGAATTTTTCTGGGTGCTTGGAGGAATAGGTTGCACCTGCAGCAGGCAGGGGAGCAGCCCTGCAGCAGCGAGCTCGGTGGGGCAGCAGGGGCAGCAAGCTGTGGCAGGCAATACAGGCTGATATTGCTGTGTGTTTGTTGTGGAAAGGGAATGTGATAGCTGTGAAATAGTGAGCAGGATGCTAAGACTTGAACCAAAGCACACTGATTGTAGCATTAAGTCTCTCCTGGACTTTCAGTGTACCTTGCATCAGGTCTTTAGTAATGTAATCATCAGTAGAAGTTGAAGACATTTTTCAACATCACAGTTCTTATTTCTGGATATGCTGTAAGATGCCTGGACCTCCTGCTCTGCCCATGTACCTGCCATATGCCAACCAAAAGTACCAGCACTGTATTGTTAGTAATAGCTTCAGAATTTCAGAGAATTGAACAGATCTAGCCAACACCTCCAGGAGACAGCCATTCTTGTCCCCTGGACACTGGGGCATGACTTGTCTGTCCCTGGCAAGCAGCACACTGCACCCTGCTTTGGCTTTTCATGGACCCCTGCCTCCCTTACAGGGGATTTCCCATTGCCACTTTCCTTCCACTTCCTCTCTCCCTCTGGAAGGAAGTGATGGAGCTGTTGTTCTCTGAGCTGCCAAACAGCAAACCCTAACTAAGCATTGGGAATGTGAGAGATGTGGCAAAGACACCATCACCCCTTGTCACTGACCTGGGCACTCCAGAGTGGAGTACAAGTTGACATATTGAATAAATACAATTGGCACGTGATTTATTGATTACACCCCTTTCTGAAGACACGTCCTCTACTGAGATGAGATTCACAGCACATCACATCACTTCAATGAGCCCTGAAGCATGTCCTTCATCATGTTTTCACCATTGGTGATTTCACAAGGCACCAACTTTTTTAGGTTTTTCTATGTGTGAGATCCAACCCTTGGTATGAGCCAATGCACTCCAGGATCAGTATCAGAGTTCATCAAAAGGCAGAATTTATGGCCCACAGAAAATTCAGGTATTTCAACACTGTGATTTGTGTCCACTTCAGTGGGACTGTCTGACAACTCAGGGTGTCAGAGCTGAGCTCTATTTTGTGACATGCTCTAGTCAATGGTTCAGCTTGCTTTGGCAATGCTTCTCCAGCCCAGACTGGAATATGCAGCACAAATTGTAGGAAAGCACTAAAAATAAAAGTTTGAATCTGCAGTACCAGCGCATTTTCAAAATGAAAGTACTTACTAGATAGGCAAAATTTTACCACTGTCACTTCAAAAATACTTATGCGTTGGGATAATCTCCAGTTGCGAAGTATGTCAGTCAGATGTTTTTATGAATTAAGTGATCTGCTATATAGATCTTTTGTCGAATGACTTCAGCTCATTTACTGAGTCACTCTGTTTTACCCATCTTGCTTTGAGAAGGCATTAGCTTGATTTGGTTTTGTTGCCAATGATATATCTTCTCTTCCTTTTAGTTTTGCTGATCTTTCTCCTATCACTCTTGTTCTGTCACCTGCAGTGCCTCTCTTTACCGCTCAGTTTCTCTCCCTGCAACCTATTTCATCCTATTAGGTGGACAGCTACAATTGGTGATGTGGTCCAGACAGATTTTCTTGTTTTTGATAATAAATGGAGTGTTCAGTTGTGTAACTCTGACCTTGTGTATAATTTTCAAAGATAAGTTTTGTGGAAACAAATGGGTTAGTCGTTATAGAAATATTGTAAGGCTTGACAGAAAATAACATGGCAGAAAATTATGACTGAAATAGCAGAAAGCCACTATGAGGCTCTACAGCATCGAAATTATCTTTCTATATCCCAGGATTGATAGTTCTACAATTATTCGCTAAGTTTCAAAACTTCATCTCCCTTGGGTCTTCTACTGCTATTGTATTTCCTATTTTCCTGCAAGGACTCCACTTAGGCCTATAGCTCTTTTAATAATTTTTAAAAAGCTTTCAAAATGCTTAGTCTATTTCTTGTGCTACTTCCTACTAAAAATAAATATTTTGTTCTAAGAAATTTTTCAGTGTAGTGGATGGTAATGCTCAGGAGGGATCCAAGAGAGCAGCATGATCTCCTCCAGATAATAAAGCACAGATCTGTGAGCATTTGCAATAGGTAGTGGGAAGAAAGTGGCAGAAGATAGAGTTCCTGGAGGATGGATAGAGGACTGCGAAGGAGGCAGGTGAGAAGAGATACTCCTTCTCCCTCTGATGGTAAGTTGCAGACCAGTCTGCTTGGCCTGATCCTAGTTTCCTGTTCTGTTGGAGCAGCAACAGTCCTACAGCAAAGGCTGACACACTCCAGCGTGTTGGTGAGGAAAAAGCACAGTGCTCAGAGAAAAATGTGCAGGGCAGAAAGCAAAGCCAGAGATGTATACCATCACCAGCACGGACGTTTGTCAGAAATCAAATGCTAACAAGAAAATAAGCACATATATTAAGGAAGCTTTTGTCTTATCCTATCTTACAGTCACCGGCACTGACTGCAATGGTTCATAACCATCCAGTCCTACTTACTACCTATTGCTGATTCTTGAATGGATAATGACACTTGGGTATTTGTTGACTGCGCAGAGGTAATGAGATTTTTTCCATGCTGAAGGTAAGGCCACTGAATTCCTGTTTGCAAATTTTTTGCCTCCTTTGCTGTTTTGAACAAGACCTCTTGGCCATCTTACAGCCACTGTCTGCACTGCACTGGCCATGTCTTGCCTCAGCAGCACTCTGATACTGTAAAATATCTCCTACCTGTGCTGTCATTGCCATGCTCAGCCTACCTTGTTGCAGCACCCCTACATCTGCAGGTCGATGTGGTTTGACTGCTTGACTGCTGTTTATGAACTGTGCTTATTTACATGTGCATAGGGAGGACAACCCCACAACTTGTGTGAACTGCAGTGGCTTTATAGTGGTCTTCAGCAGAAAATCTCTGAATACAGCCAATTCTGCTGAGGTTGCTAAAATGGGAAATGGTATTTGCTCTGTTGGGAGCCTAGGGGTGGATTTGTGTATAACGGAGTAAAGTGGTTTGACCCCAGGAGCCTCCTTGACAGTCTTGAGGTTATTCTCCTGATGTCTACAGTCACAGTCTTTTTCTTTCTCCATTCCTTCCCTTCCTGACTCCTTACATGCTGCTGGATTCCTTTGGAGACATGCAGTAACCTGAAGGATGTCTTAAATTCTGTTATGCTGCACCATGAATGTCATATAAATTGGACTTGTTTTACTGAGGAGCTCTGTGTGTAGTAATTTTTTGTGTGTGTGCTATGTTTTTAGTTTTCTGGGTGTAATTGCTGTCTACAAAGACATGTAGCATATCTGTAGGTCTGAGAGAGGGCTGTTCTCCCTGCCCACTTTGGGCATCACATCTGTTTGGGGTGAGAATCACCAATGTGTTTTGCCAGTAAAGCAGAGGGACCTGACATCCCTGACAACTTCACCATGCCAAGACAAGTGATGGGTGACTGTTCAGTACAGCCCTATTGAGAAGACAACTTTGGTCAGCTTCACTTGAAAGAATGAAAGCTCATGATATGCCTAAGGCATAAAGTGTCTCTCCTGGCTTTCTCCCAGGGGGCAAGATGACCCTAGGACACTGCAGGCAGATTGCACAGGGAAGTTGCCAATGGTCCTTTAGAAATGATTGCTGAGCAAGGAGACAGCACCTTTTCTGCTGACACCAAGGGCAGCAGCAAAGGGTGGGACAGATGCTGGAAAAAGGTAAACCTTCAGCAACAGGGCAGAGGCTCACCGGAATTTCCACTGCCATCTCCTGCCTTTTATACTACTTTCTATCTGTCCTTGAAAAAGTTACGCAGGGACATGTTACCAACAGAGCATCCTTGGGAGGTGAGGGAAGATTGTGTTACGCTGGAAAGTATTAACAGTTGCATCAATCACAAGCCTGGTCAAAGCAAATAGATGTCCTACTCACCCTTTATCCAGGCTGAATAGAAGATGCAATTAAATGGCTCTCATATAGTGATAGCAGGAACAGCAAAAGCCATTATCCAAAGCCTGAGCAGAAGTGTGTGGGCTGAAGTACCATAATCTTCAGCAGAAGAGGGAGAGGCAGATGTGTGCTGGGACTGGCTTAGAGAGGCAGCAGGTGAGAGCGTGGAGAGCAGTGGGAAGAAAGGGAGACATAGAGCTTCCAGGTGTGAGCAGAGGCAGTGCTCCCTGTGTCCCAGGGCTGCTGGGCAGGCTGGTTTGGAAAACCTGGCCTGAAAAATGGCCTCTATCTGTGTCAGGAAAACAGGTTTAGATCAAAGAAATAATCTTTTAATATAAATGATTTAACTTTTTGGGAGGGGGGAAAAGCCCAGGAGAATATTAGGTAATTTGGGGCCAAAAAGGTCTCGTTAAGCTGATCCAGCTGTGGAAAAAGTATTATCAGATGTGCTAGAGGGGTGGGATTCACTACATGTAGATAGTGCAATGTACAGATCTGTACCCTATTGAATGGCCTAAATTGTCCTTAAGACACTAGAGAGAAATGGGCAGTTTTAGGCAAAGCTGCATCTTTTCCTGAAGAAGTTGTCTAAAATGGATCAGATGAATTGGGCTTAGAATTGCCTGCTTTTCTCTATTGACATTCACAAGAGTCTAGACATCAAGCTGAGATAGAGATATCCACACTATATATGTCTAAAGTTAGGTAAGATGAATCCCATCCAATAAGTCTCTGTGCCTCTACCTGCAGGCAAGGAAAGGAATGTGAATAGTGATGGATGAGAGAAGCATTGAATTTCCTGCAAACATTCATCCACTCTTTCTGTGACTGGGCTTTGGCTGCATCCTCATGTATTTGTGCTTTCCATTAACGCTGTACGACAGCACAAATTCTGGTGGAAGGCGAGTTTCATGCTTGCACACACAAAACTTGTGGGAAGAAGATTGTCAATTTTGTCTCGCAGGCTTTTTGCACCAAAACTGATGGCCATATTTACATTCAGCCAGGCTATCTACACGATCTGCTCTGAACTTCTGACCTCTTTAGGCACAATGAAAGATAACAAAGATGAAGGCTGTATATTTTCTTTGACAGAATTATGAAGGCCAGGACATAAGTCATTTAAGCAGAAAGGATTGAACAGGCCACAGGGTGTATTGGCTGCTGCAGAGAGAAGAGCATTCAAACTCACTCTGTCACAGAGACGGTGAATGCTGATGATGGAAACATAGGTATAATCTGCATAGGAACAGAAGCAAGATATTTTCTTGTTCAAGCTGGTGTGTGAGCCAGGGCCAAGTCACCCTCCTAATTCTTCCTGTCGTTTCTGAAAGATTCATTTCCTGATGCCTCTGCTCGAGAAATGGGCTCCGTATTCCAGGTCTCACCTTGTCCATGAATGTATCAGGAGCTGTCCCAGGGGTCAAATTCTTCTCCTGCTCACAATCCAGGCAAGCCCATCATCTTTAAGGGTCTCATAGAAACATTCATAAGAAGAAAAATATGGCCACCATCATGTTATTCTGCTTTTATTTTTATGGGTGACCAAAGTGCTCTTTTCGATGTATTTTAGGTATGCTTTCTATAAAGCAGAAAAATGGTTAGCTACTTCTCAGCTGCTAGCAACATTGCAAACCCTACCATCAACTACCTGTACACAATGGATTTTCTTTAAATAACTCTTGGCAAATGCTTGACATCTGTTTTCTCTAATTAATTCTAGCAGTCATCATACTTCACTGCATATGTTGAAAGCTTTCAAGGATGATAAGAGCTACCTACAGCATTTCAATCATGGGAGTTTGTATTGTAAACATTACTCCATGAAAGCTTCAGGATAGTTCATTCTGAAATGTCAATGAGAGAAAACCAAGATGAAACACTTGCTGAATATGAAAATAACTACCACACAAATTAGGGAGAAGTATTTAAAAATGCTGGATTTTGATTTTCTTGCAGTTATATTCTGGATTAAAATGAGGCAATAGTTAGGAATAAGGGGCTTAGAGAAAAACTATTTCCTGTAAAACTGTTAAAGAAAAAAGTTCTGCCCTAAAGTAAATTCAAAGCTCAAAGTAGTTACTGATGTAAGAGCACAAGGAAATTAGAAGGAAATAATATCATTGTTGTGTATTCCTCTGCTACCCCCCCCATCCCAGCAAACTGCACTGTGGCCATCATACTCTGTCATGAGAAATCACTCTAGACAAACAAGTGTCAGAATGTGCCTGTGTCAGGGCTGGTCAGGCCCATCCCTGCTCCCATTTCTGCACAGTAGATTTGGTTGTTGTCCCCTCATTTCCACCCACACACCTGCCTGCCATTTGCCATTGTGCTTTTGCAGCCTGGAGGTTTACAGTGACCTGGGATTGACAGCAAACTGTGGGCTCTGACAGAGGCAACAATAATCACTCTAACTGACAAAACAACTAAAAAATCAGATTCATGAAAAATCTGATGCTGTTCTCTGAGAAGGAGTATACTCTTCAGCATCACCTTTTGCTTGCCTGTAGTCACCTCTCGTATGTTTTGTAAACAGAACAACAGAGACCACTTAGATAACACACTAATGAGTAAAAGAGCTTGCTGACATCCTTTTGGGAAAAATTATCCAAGTGCTGCATAAACCTTATTAACTGCAATTAACTGGAAATTCTCCTCACACTTTGTGCCTTAAGCAGCACAAGTCCCCCATCAGCTCCCCGTAAGTCCTGGTTCCCCTGGTTCCCCATCATCCTCTGCAGCAGGACTGGTGTGAGGCAGCAAAGAGCTGCATTCTGAGGTCTGTGGAATGGGGAGGAAAGTCCTAGTTACTCACTTTGTGCCTGTGTCTGCCCATGGCACAGCACTGCCTCGCTGCCCAGCCAGGACTCTGGGGTGGCATTTGCAGCTGCCAAGCTATGGAGCAAAAACACTCCCCAAACCTTCCTCTGTCAGACTTCCAGACCCTCATGTCTATGTTAGTGGGTCTTAGCTCACCTGCACTAACTCTACAGTGCTCTGCAAGTGGTGTACCACAGGCTTTGTGTTTTGCTTTGGAGTTTCTGGTATTCTGCGGTTTATGTGTTAGTTACACTGGATTTAGAGCTGAAAAGCAGTGTGAGGGAAAGGCACAAATTATTAATATTTGTTTGGTTTTTTTGCAAAATGCTTATAGTGCCCATTTCCATATTAGCACATTCCAAAGTGTCTTCTCAATGTTAAGTGTCCGATAGCGGCAACAAACCCCAGGAAAGATAACATGTTACAAGGATACACAGTAAATCAGACAATTTAATGAATTCATAACCTTTCATTTTATTTCCTTCCTGTGAGATAATTTTAGCCAGTGTCAATGGGATTTGTAGGAAGGGGGAATGAATAGTGATCCTACCTCAACCAATAAAACAAAATCCTAATTTTCTGTCTTTTATCTTTTCCCATTCTTTTGTGCGCCTCTTTGGCCTTGTCAAAACATATCGTTCAGTTAGAGACTAAAAATATTTTCCCATCGATTGGGGTTATTGATTTTTTTTAATCTGTACTTTGGCTTAGAGAGCTCGGGTGAAGGGTGAAAGTTCACCGGCTTAGTCCGCTGTTTTATCTGGACAGCAGAAGAATGTATTGGCAGCAGATTTGATTTACCTTGTTGGTCAGCTGTAGTCACTCCAAGCACTGCAGACAAGCAGCAAGCATATTTTGCTGTCTATTTTATTGTACACTGAACTTCTTGAAGGTCCAACCTCTCTATTGATTTATCTCTCAATTTCCAGTGGCCTGTGTTTCCATTCTTATTAACATAAATGTATCAGAAATCAGATTCCCTCTCAAAGATATATTGATCATTTATGAGCTTTGAAAAAAGTCTGACATGTGATGCCATACATTTCAATCATTCACTAGAGTCCACAAGACTCATATATACTGATTAATAAACACACGGAGAGAGAAGTAGAATAGAATAGTATATCTCATAGTGCTGTTATAGAATAGGACATGAATATATCTGGTGTTAATAGTGAAAGTTTTTTCATACTAACAAAAATTGGTTGTGAACAAATACTTCTCTAAATGTTCAAGAGTCCTGGTAGAGTTGCTGCTAACTTATTTTTGAACAGTTTTAAAATAAACTATTATGAAATGATGATTTTATTGTGAAATATAAATTGTACTATACAGTGAAAATTATTTATCTTTTTCTATTCTGCCTGTAGGATGCATTGAACATGTTAAGCCTTTTTCTGGCAAAACTGGCTTATTGGAAGCTTTCCATGTAATACCTGTTACTTAAGTACCTGCTATATAAACACACAAAGGGGAAAGTTCTTGTCTTAGAAAATGATTTTTGGAAGATGTCATTAGCAAAGTTCTTGTACCTAGCCAGTATTCCGAAGTCCCAGCGAGTCCTGCTACTTCAGATCCTGGGGAACCCTTTCTAGCAGAGCCAGTGAAAGAACAGGGAGGTGGGAAGGGAAAATGTGGTGGAATGATTCTCCTCTAAGGAAAAGCTTTTCCTGCACTTGTATAAAGTATGTCTGACTATAACTATTAACCCACAGCTTTCAGGCTAGTCTGGCATGCTGAAACTGCAAACACTACACGAGGACATTTAGCAGGCTCCCTAAATAAATAGTGTCTGATGAATGACTGCTGCAGATAGGTGCATAGATTCAAAGATAACATTGATGATGTCTAGATTTCTTGGAGAAATTCAAATGCATTAGGTATATAAACTCTTCATAAGGTTACTCTAAAGAAGGTCTAAGTTACTGCAATGCCAATTGCTCCTTGAGGCTCACTGGGTTTAGTGTCCCTTCCAAACACTCGTTTTTAAAGGAAGAAACAATCCTTTGGCCACAAGTCCTCTGATCCAGGATTGACTTGACCACAGCTACCTGAAGCACTTTCCACAGCTCTGAGTGTCCTGTCCCTGCTGTCTACACTGCCCCTCCAACAACCTGCAGGTATTGTTGCTCAGTAGCTATGGACAAGGTTTCTGTACTTAGTAAGAAGGCTTCATTCTCCATTTGAAGTGAATCTCTGTAACAGGCACGAAGTCAGAAGTCTCAGGACTTTTGAGCTAAATTTTTTAAGGGCTAAATGGCTTTTCTTTCGCTATTACTTCAATAGCAGCCTCCCTCTTTCAGCTTGCAAGGTGCTTTTATTCTGCCTGCCAGGTGAGGAACAGGAAAATGAAGCTTCCCTTTGCTGTAGGCAGCACATATCTGCAGGCATAGGGTTTATTCACACAAAAGTTTATTTTGCTACAGCCTCTTCTGGGTGCAGGGAGATGTGGGGAGGGGTATTTTCCTCTCCCCAGCCATTACCTTCTCAGAGGCAGTGAAGCAAAAGGAGCTTTCCAGGAAGGATTTGAATGAAGAAATGAAGAGAGTACTGTGACCTTGTGGATGACAAGTAAATGCTCATGCAGTGAGCAATGTCAGTTCCCCATCCTCTTTGTGGCTGGATACATCCTGGAGGGCTCTCTCAGACAAAATGCATTTCCCATTGCAAACCAGCTTCCTGCATTCTGGATGGTTTCTAGCTCTGGCAGCAAATGCTCCAAACCTGTGGTGTCAGTTTTATTTTAGGTTTTACTTTTGCCAACAGTGCTGTGCTCTTGAATTTGACTTTGGTCCTCACTCCAAACAAATATGCAACCGCCTTTTTCCACTCTCTGCCCTCCCTTGGACTTACAAGAACAGAGGAATGCCTGAATATTGTTCTGTCCAATTCCCTATGGGCTTCTCTGCATGGCACAACATATGACAACTGGAACCACAGACTGGACTTCCTTCTCTGCCACTTGCTGTCATGCCTTGCTTTCATACTGGTTGTTTTCTGGTGGGGTTTTGGTTGTGTGTGGGGTTTTTTTTGTTTGCTTGTTTGTTTCTTTTTTTCCCTTCTTCTTGCATGCAAAGGGAACAGCAAGAAAAGGCATTTTTTCTGTGAGTAGGGGAATCATATCAATATTGCATAATCTATCTCCATTTTCAGTAAGTCTTCATTAGATAGCCATACAGGGATCCCCAGGTGACATATAATAAAGCCCCTCTCCATGACAGAAACATACCCATTAACAAATTTTACATTTTCCTTTCTTCCGTTGCTCACCACAGAAGCAATTTCAGTAAGTAAGAGCCTGATTAAGTCTTTGCAGGACTGGAACATACGCTGTCAAAGGAAGTACTGTCAAGACTAAAGGAATGAGTTACTGGGCATTTTCTGGCTCTGAAAATTCATTTTAAAAATTCAAGGAACTAGAGACAACAGACACTATTCTGTTTAGCAGTTGTGACCACGTCCTGCTAGGTGCCCCTAAATTTGAATCTCTTTGTTACCTAGAGTAGATAAGATACAGCAATGATTGTTCAAACATACTGTATCAGAGACCTTTGCACAGAGTACTGCTGCTGCAAAAACAATCAGTACCTGCAAAAGCTGTTTGCTTTGCCTAGGAAACAGCAGGAGCTGGACATGACGACTCACACCAGGCCAGACAGTGTGACTGCCTGGTGTCTCAGAAGATAGTGTATTCCATTATTGTACTATATGATCCTAAATACTGTCATAAACTGCTAATATACTAATGTGTTCATAGTCTATTGATTGATACTGGGAATACTGTTCTGGGTTAGTCTAACTCATTTGTAATACTGCATATAAGCAGAATTTCTTGGAGCACACGGCATGTAGGAAAAGGGATTCCACACATGCTTTATCTTATCATTGCAGCATTAATGTTACAGTTTCTTTTATAATGTAATAAAAATAATTTTATTTATAAATCTCCTTACTTTCTTCAAGCATTTGAGACACCATTCAAAATTCCAGAAATTATTTAAAATGCATTAAATATTCTATTAAAGGCCCACAGCCTGAAAGTTTTAATAAAGACCTGATCAAGGGTGTCAGGGGGCAAGAGATGTTATTCACATAGGGCCAATGAAAAAAACCCCTGAAAACACAGTTAAAATGTTTTGAATAGTTTTAAGACAAGGGGACAGAGATTGAGGGAGACCTGGAATGGAAGAGGCATATTTTGTAAGACAAGGAGACAGAGATTAAGGGAGACCTGGAATGGAAGAGGCATATTTGCCTGGAAGAGGGGCAGCAGGGAGAGATGCAGCTGCATCTGCACAGGAGCAAAGGGTCCCCACTGTTGCCATGGTAGGATGCAACTTGCACTGGGGGGAGCTACTAGGGGCCCTAATTCTCCTCGTCCCACCCAGGCTGGTGCAGGCACATGTGTGCTCCTTCCACAGGGTTGGGGCTCACCAGGGCCCAGTGCCACTGACTTTTGCCCTGGTCAGTGCCCTGCTGGCAGTCAAGGACAGCCTAGGAGGCAAGATAGTACATAAGTAGGAGTGCCTTATCCCTGAGGCTGTTGCCTACCTATCTGGTTGACCACTGAGGAAGAGTTTGGATTCAGGTGGGGTTTATACTTCTTCAGGTCTGAGAAGTGCAAGGATTATACTGTTTTTACCACTAGTGGGTCAGCCTCAGGTTAGAGCTGGGCATGATGCAGCATGGAGCCTGTAAGAAACCATTTGTTGTACTCTGCACAACTTGTGAGTAGCAGAGAAAGCTGCTTGAAATGGAAACCACAGTGACTGAGCCTTATGGCCGTGAAAGCACACATTGCTGTTGTGCTGCCCAGCCAACTGGTCAGGATGTAGCCTGCAAAAACCACACATGAAGTGTAACTTTTTAAAAGCTATTCCTTCCTAAGCACGGCTGCTGTACTGAGATATTAATAAACTACACACTGCTTCTCTGGAGACATTAGATTGGGCTTGATGATCTGAAAGGTCTTTTCCAACCTAAATAATTCTATGATCAAAAGGCAGAATCTGTTGGTTATTTTATTGCTTGAAGTTGCTTGCAGAGGTCCCAACACAACCTGCATTCTGACTTATGAACAGCCTCCAGTCTGGTCCTGATTCACAGAGCCTGTGAATGCCTCAGCCACATATGTAACACACATTCATATACAATGGTTTTGTGAAAAATAAGCATTATTTTCACACAGTAAAGCATGAGGAAGTAAAGTGAGCAGTGTTCACTGCACATGGTATCAGCACTCAGATACATACTCTTAATTTGTAGGTTGAGGATAGCTTTTATACCCTCACTAAAATATACCACAGAAGGGGCAACTGGTTACACAAGAACTGAAAATGTCTTTCCAGATCGCATTTGATAAGTGCAAGTAGATATTGCTGGGTTTACCTTGCATTTTAGCATCTAAGATAGTCTACAGTTAGTGGCATAAGAACATTGTTAAAGAGAAAATGTTTTTTTCTAGGAGAACAGGCGTGTGCAGCAGAGGTTTGCAGTGTTGCGTGCTGTCAGTCAAAATTTGCTAGCAATGTCATTGAAGGTCAGACTCCCAATATCTCTGCAATCAAAGCTGACAATGACACATTCACTAGCTAGATAGAAGGAAGGCACTATTCCACTTGCTGTCCTAGAGTAATAAGTGAAAAATTAAAACTTTTCTTCTAAATATACTGCACATATTGTAACAAAGTAGGTTTGGATTTTCTACACTAAAATGGAAGATGAAGTAGCACCTGTCATTTTAACCAGTCGTGGCGTACTGTTCTGCAGTGTTTTCAGAGGTTCACAGTTAAGGAACGAGACCAGTGGAAAAGCAATAATGGCTAGGATTGCAGAAGAGAAGCTAAACTAACAGGGGTAACCTATACATGTCAGGCAGAAAAAGAGGCTCAAAAGAACATAATAACAACAGTAGACAGAAGATCCCATTACCAATTCTCAGACAAACCAGTTTCCAAAGGGAAGATTTTAAATGAGTCTTTTTTTCTTTTTTTTCCTTTTTTTTTTTAAAGTGCTGGATTCAACCAATTAGTTCAGGATCTATACACTGCTTAGGTAGCACTGGATTACAGATGCTACTTTGGTCATTGTACCAAAAGTTCATGCAAATACTAACATAATCAATTTTATGCACCATGTGTTTAATATGTGACTCCCAGGGCATTTTGACTGACCCAGGAACATAGCTGAAGAATCAGATGTAAAGCACTTGCCATTAAATTCCAAACACTGGACTTAGAAACAACTAGCTGTGGCTGTGTAGATGAACAGTTTGTCCTACTCAGACACAAAATAGTGGCCATGACTGCTCACAATGCCGGTTTCAAAGTAACAGCCCTGTCTTGTACTTTTTCTTTGGAAATTCACTCTAATTTTTCACCAAGTTCTCACCCAGGATTCAACAAGATTTCCCTTCAGTGTCTCATTTCAGCTACTACAAGCTGTGCTATAGTCACGTGTGACCAAGAAGCCCATGTACTTGTTGTGCTTGATGGACCCTCAGAGCCAGCTTTCATAAAGTCCAAAATCAGCCACAATTGATTTCTGGTTCCTGAGACACAGAGCAATCTTCCTATGTTTGTACACATCAAGGGGATGACAGGATCTATATAAGGAAAACAGGAAAAGAATCATAGAAATATAGAACAGTTTGGGTTGGAAGGGACCTCTGAAGGTGATCTAGTCCAACCACCTTGCAATGAGCAGGGACATCTTCACTGAAGGTGATCCAGTCCAACCACCCTGCAATGAGCAGGGACATCTTCAACTAGATCAGGGTGATCTAGCTGAATTAAAAAATACTCATTCTAGATAATGAACAAAAGCAGAGATTGACTTCAGTCAAAAAGAGAGTCAGTAAAAATGAGAGGGAAATGGGGAGAAGAGAACCAAATTACAAAGAAAAGTTAAAGATGAGAGAGAAAGGCTGAGAGTGAGAGAGTACCCTGAAAGCATTAATACACCGAAGCAAATCTTGTGGCTAAGATAATTGACTGGGTTCCTTTACTCCATCTGTATTCCTTTCTCACACCTATGCCTACACAGCTAAGTGACTCTGGGCCAGGCAGTTTTATGCATGCAGCTTCTGAATGCATGTAGACATGAAACAAGGATGAAAACAAATTACTTCAGCAGATGTCCAAACAGACATCCTGAATGAAACTCTGAATTGTTTGCCCTCAAGAAAATACTTCTTGGAAAAACACAATTCCCCCTCAAAATCCAGTCCCAACTGGAGCGTTTTCTGTCAGCTGAAATAATAGCATTGAACTGACATACAGACAGCATGAGAAAACAATGCCAATTCAGTATCATGGGATGGAAGTTCCACTACAAATGATGTAGAAACTAGGGTTATTCACAGAAAACAGGCTCATTTTAAGTTCCCAGAGCTGTGAAACCAGTACCTGTGAAGAACTTACTGATTTTTCTACTAGATAACAGGACCCTGATGTTGTCTTTCACTTCATGGGATATTTTTTCCTTCTTGAATCTTAGGACATGTCTGCTAAATTACTATGCCAACAAAGGTCACCTGTCCCAGGAATCTTCTTCCTGGAATACCAGGAACTACCAGAAATAACTTGAACACAAAGTTCAAGTTATTTCATTAGCCCATCTGTGTTCCACAGCTCTCTTCTCTGGCTCTTAGCCCACGTACCCTTCCTAAGAATACATGTCTGGGTTTGATGGTTTCCAGCTCTTATGGCTTGACTCTTTGGGGGCTTCAGGTGAACTTCATTGTTTTGGACAGAGGCCAAGAGAGGCTTTTTTTCCACTTCTTATACCCTGTTCCTTGACATCCTTTCTCTAGATCCCTCCTAGAAATCTCAGCTCAGACAGTTAGTGGAGCGGTGTATAAAGCCAGCTCAGTATTTTTTCCCCCCAGTTATTGTAATAATAACATGCAGCACTTGGCTTCAAATCCTGCTGGTCAGAAATATAATATTCATTTTTCATCAAGACAAAATAGGAACCTTGTTGAATAAGTAGTTGTTTTATAAGCAAAGGAGCCTTGCAACTGATATAATAAAATTGAATTCCAGGCAGAGGAGAGGAGCATTCACAAAGGAAGGAAGAAAACAGAGGAAATATCTTGCAGCAGTGAGTTTCACACATCCACCCTGGGAGTTTGGCAACCAAACAGACATTTAGGAGAGCTAAATGGTCACATAAATCACCTGGCAATTTATTACGAAGTGATTATATATATTTCGGTAGATGTCACACAATATAACTGCATTAATTAAAATGGAATTAATATAGGGCATCTTGCCATATCTAGCAATATATCAAAGAATAATTTGCAATAGGAGTTCTGTTGGGCACCGAGGCTACTCCCTACTTCAGAAACAGTTGTTTGCTTAAGTCTTGCTTGGTTTATTTTTCAGCTGCAGTTAATTTTGGAAGCACCATTATGTTTTTTATAAAAAGACAAGACACCAATAAACACTGCGAGCAAGACACTAAAAAGCACTTTGATTTACTTTTGTGTTCACAAGGCTACTATTGCTCCAGTGTGAATTTAGTCTTGCAGCCAAGGTCAAGTATTAGGAAGAAGGGGCACTGAATACTGTATGCATCTTGTTTTATTTCAAGTAAAAGTTGTCCTCCTTCCACCAACAGGGTGGGTGGAGGTCTCAAGGAAAGAATGAAACGAAATTGTATGCGGAATCTTTTTATGTGGTTTCTTATTTCTAACCCCCTTAGGGTGGAAGTCCTCCAGTTCTCCGTTTTCAGCAAAAGGGAAGGGACAGAGGAGAAAGCAGGGTGCATCAAAGAATAAAACACTAAATTACCAAACAAGAATTGCACCAATTATGCTATTTGGATGAAACCTTGTGGCAGTACTACTTGTTCTGTGACAACAGGAAAGAACACGGGAAAAGTAACTTCTCATCATCAACAAAGAGTTCATTAGAATGAGGAAAACAGTGTGATGTCCTAAGCTGCTTTATCTCTTTCTCTAATTGACTATGAAATTCTGCTAGAACTCTTCTTTGATGGTGAGAAGTTAAGCACTCTGTGCTTCACCTGCTGCTAAGGATTGAGGATCAACTTCTGAAATCACAGCAGTGTGAGCACTCTTATTTCCAGTGAGGCCTGCTTTTATAAATACCATTTTCCTTGCTGCCCTTAAACATTCTGCCAGGCTCCTGGAACAGAAAAATTCTATTCTTTGATGAACACAGATTCTCTCTGCTTAGGAAAATGGGAGCTGCATTCACATGCATCTGATGGCTCAGTTTGGCTTTTAGCCCAGGAGTGAATTTATTCATAGATGATTTTAGAAATCAGTTCCACTGTCTGAATCTGATTTTCTTTACAGCAAAGACAACAAAATCCCCTAAACCAAGAAACCTAATTAGGATGCTATGTAACTGCCATAATAATCAGCACAGCTTCTATTTACTTATAAAATGAATGTTTACATTGCTATATAGAATTTGCAGTGAGGCAGTGTGTGAAGAGTAGTCTCCCTCTGTGCCTGGCACTGTAAAATTGCACTTTGCAAAAGAAGGAGCTTTTCCAAAATAATTTAAGGATGCAGCAGGTGGCTTGTTCACTTTTTGTTATGTGACCTAAGCCTTTAAGGCCTGGCCTATACACAGATACACAGAGCATTGTTTGATACTGATTTAGTTACATCAGAGCAACTTTTGCATGAGGGTATTCATACATTGGTTTAATTGGTGTTGATGAATTTACAAGCATGAACTAAATTTGCATAATCAGTCTTAGGCTGACATAAAAGAGAACAAGCACAAAAATCACACCAGTTAGCTAAATGGATATAAATTAACCCTGAAGCCCTCTCTGGGCAGAAGGAAGCCTCACAAATGCTACACAGCTGCAGAGAAAAGCATCCAACCAGAGCAATTCTATTTATTACTTAAGGATTAACAAGATAAGATAAAAAAAGATGCAAAACCAATTCAAGAGTATTCCAAAGCTACTCTGTGTTGAAAATGACCTATTTAAAAAGGCACACTTTCAAATGCAGATTTTGGAGCTGCAAGTCACCTCAGACTAACGCTGTGGCAGGAGCTCCAGAGGAGCTGGTAAAGGCTGTGCTCCTCCACACACACCTGGTCCTTGCAGCATCTCCTGTTCACCCTGGCAGAGAGCTGGACTCACACCACCCCACCACCTTAGAGCTTCCCCAGGACAGAGGGATGTAAAGAGTGAGGCTATTTTCTATGCTGGATACAGCCACTAAATAATCAATCTCAGGTGTAATAGGGGACCATAGTTCTGGTCAGGTGCATACCCAGATGTCTTAACTTTACATTTAATAGACACTCATCCATGCCATATAGCTTATATAGTAATTAAAAGTCAGAATCAAATCATACTAATTTCACCAGCAAGACCCAATCATACTTAAGAAAAAAGCCAGATGTTAACACTGGCCAAGTACCAGTTTCCTGTGGGCAGCTTGTCCTTCAACAATACTGCATGAGAAACTTGTTCATAGGTAAGGTTCACAGATGACTGACATTTGTTCATCTCTGTCTATAGACTCCAAAGGATGGGAAGCTGTTTCACCATAAGGGAAGGGCAATACTTTCTTTCTATCCACATACTTTACATTTCACTTTACATGCCTGTTTATTTTCCCCTCTTACTTTACATCCTTTCCCTTTCTGCTAGTCCATCCTCTTGTGTTAAATGGACTGTCACCTCCCTTTCAGGCAACACAACATATTCTGTCATAAACATCTTAGAGAAGTATCTGTGTCTGCGTATCACAATTATTTACTCCATGTGTTGGCTGGATCCCTCATCTGTGTTGGGTTTTCTCTTTCCTTCATCTATCTGTCACAATGCCTTGGAAAATACTACTAGTCAAGCAGTCAGACTGAAGATCTTGTTTATTTTACAATTGAACTTGCTTTTGCTGAATATTCTGAGCACTTTCTTCCATCTGAGAGAGTTCATGATCTCTGCTCCCTAACTGTTGACATTTACCTGCCCTTTCTTTCATTCCCAGCTCTCTTTCTGTCATTATGATTTTGATTCTGGAATGACCTATTACCATTTGCCTTTTATTCCTGCACACTTTAGGAATGACATCTTTTATGCTGATATCTGGATTCCCCTACATTTTATATTCCTCTCAAACCTTATTCTACGTAGCCAATTCTTTAGGTGGAGTAGCAACTCAGCAGTGCAACTCCCTCACACAGCTTCCTCAATAACCAAGGGCATGCACTCCTCTGCTTGCTCCTGGACCTGTCAAAGGAGGGTGTCAGTTTTGCACTGGGTTGAGATCAGGTCTCACATCTCTTTTTGTGGACTGAGAGGAAAGCTTGGCCCCATGGAGCTGTACACAGGAGCATTCAGCAATGTTTTAAGCTGGGACCATCATTCTTGCTATAGACAGTGTCAAAGTAATGAGTTCTGACTTCTCTGCTCTCTTAGAAAATGGAGCTGGGAAAATCTGTCCCCTTCTTCAGACATCTCTGCCTCCAAGGAATATGTAAGGTGGCTTTAAAGGGAGCTCTGGAACAGGTTAATGACACTCAGAGCTGGAGACTATGGAGTCACTTGTGGAAGGAGGAAGAGTCCTTTCATTTAAGTACAAATTTTAAACTATGGCTGGAGCAAATGGAGGGTGAAATGCATTAGGTAAGGTTAACAAGTTTGCTTGACTCAGCTAATCAATAACTAAGTAAAGGAGATTCTCTAACCATGGAGAAAACATATTTATTCACTTGCAAAGGAATGGGGAGGTGCTTTCAATGATGCTCTGTATACAAAAGTCTTTGGACCTTGTGTATATTAAGCTTATATTATATATATTATATATAAAGTCAGATTAAGCTGCACACTGGTAATCTCAGTATGGTAACTGATAATAGCTTGCTCAGTGATTAGTTAAAACAGAGCAGATATGTCTAAGAGCAAATGAGCTAAACTGCACAGAGCATACTTCTGCAACTGTTCTTGGGCTGTTTTTTCTGCACAGCTCATTAGTTATCCAGCACTGCAAAATGCAGGTATTCTCTGCTCATTATGGTTTTAATTGAGAGCTTATGACGCAGCACAGTTCAGGGAAACAATTCAACAGCCTTTTCGTCATGGCTGAAGGATAGTGGGGTGGTTTGTTTCCTTACAAAATCTACTTCTTTGTACATTTTTTTGTAGTTTTGATACACGACTCTCCAAGAGCTTAATATCTTAATGTGCCTTTTGCAGAGGAGGAGAATCAGTCAAAGACTAAGTAATCTGCCTAAGATCACAGAGGAAGGCTGTGGCAGCATCACACTGAGACCTGAGGTCTCCAGAATCCTATTACTATGCTCTAACCCCAGGACCATCCTGCCTTTCTTAAGAGCTTTACTATTACATTCAAGTATACAGAGGCTCAGATGGAAACAAAACCAGAAGGCATAAACAAACTCAGCATGTCGGTGAGTGCAGATGCTCTGAAACAATAGAAAAGCAAACAGGTAAAGTAATTTCAGATTGAACTACATTTGGACAGGACATTCTAATGTAATGAATTTGTATCTATTTTACAACTAGTTCATTAGTCATGGAACTAAAACATTCCTGAAGACATGGGTGAGCGCATGATTCTCGTTCATGAGCACTTAGTCTTTTGAATGTGAACTATGTCCATGATCTTATAGGTAGAATCTGCTGGAAGTAAGAACAACTTTTTCCCTTGAAGATATTCCCT
>NW_008663440.1:91282-105730 GCF_000695815.1 Acanthisitta chloris
AAGACCTGATAAAAGGGCAAAAGCAAAGGTCACTGACCTGAGAAGTTACATAGTCATGCAATAGGAATGGTTCTGGAAACACATGAAGTTATTCTCGACCTTGTCATCAGTATCAAGGACAGACATTGCAAAAACTAACCACACTGTTCAGAAGGACTCTGGCAACACAACAGCAGAGCTCCTGCACGTTGGGGAACTCTCCTATTCATTTTATAGATAGACAAAAAAGCATGGGAGCTGTTTTGCTATGTTGCAGTCACATATTTTTTTATTCCATGCCTTCCCAAATCATGTTCTCAGGCCATTTTTTCTGTTGGTTAGTCAGTGTCAGTGAAGTGACTTTATGTCATCTGAAATCCCCACTATCAGTGGAAGCAGAAGGATGTGTGTGGGACAGTGGGAAGTTAGGTAAAAACCAGCTGGAGATAAAAAGGCACAGATAGGAGATAGAAGAGGGCCTTTGGGGAAGGTCACAACACCTTTGTCTGAGTACCTCTGGAAAACTTCCTCCTACTTCCAAATGTCCAGAGCAGGGGATAAAGTCCAGCCAAGGGAATTCACAGTGTTATCAAGTAGTGATCTCAGAATATAATCAGTTAAGAGATTGTTTTATATACACCTGCTATACTACATTATTTATCACGCCCAGAAGGCTCTGCATGACTTGCTATCTTTCATCACAATTCATCCTCTGTGGCAGGTGACTATCATGAAAGAAAGAACAGAAAATTCTCAGAACAACTCATCCAGGCACCAGCTACTCGGTCTGGAACTGCACTTACAGGAGCAGGGTTTGTTACTAGGCTTTGAGCTAAGAACTGCAGTCCTGTTATTCTGCACACTAACAGCAGAAAGCACAGTTCATGCCTGAAATGCTTCGTATTTGAGGCTATTCCTACAATTAGGGAAGTAAGGGAAATTGAAGTTTGAGCTTCTTTGGATCATAGTATGAATGGTATTTTATTTCAGGGAATTATCTTTTTGTGTGACTAATGTTTGTTCATTTGACCATTCTCTGGAATTGAAGGTAGGGCATTTTGAGATGCTATTGTACTGCTAAGTGCAATAAAAGCTGCAGAGAAAGTAGCTAAACACCCCGAGGAAAGCAAATACACAGCTAATGACACACAGCAACTGCTCTACTTTGAGGATTTACTGGGGCAAACAGTTAAAACCAGAAGCAGATTTTATGACAGTGAGGAGCCTGATTGGCTTCAATGCATCTTATTCTATCATGCTTACCTAAAAGAGCATTTCTGACTCATGAAAGGTGCCTCATCAGCTTAACTGGGAACACAGAGGGAAATAAAAAGGACTGTGTTGAATAAGGGTTTGTTTCTGGGAGTCTGCAGTGCCTCTGAAAAGACCAAAGCAAAGGGTAAATAGTGTGGTTTGGCTTGTTGTTTTTTTGTTTTGTTTACATTGTAGTTTATCACCCTGCATTTGTTTCAGGGTTTGCCAGGGGATTGAATTAAATCCATCCAAAGGAAGACTTGATATTCAAGGTTGCCTCTCGGCAAAGAGGACTTTTGCATTCATTAATATTGCCTTGGGATGAAGGAAGGAACAGGAGAGCCCTGATTGACCTTAGACATTTATAAAGGTAATCTAATTTGTGCTCGTTTGCGACTTTTTCATTAAAGCCGCCCCTGGAATGTTTCTTATCATGAGTTGCCCTTCTCTTGAGAAAAGTTTTAACAAATAGACCAAATCCAGCATGGAGTTGGCCCAGCAGTTGACTCCTTAAGTGATGTTGAAATGCAGGCTTGAAGAAATCTACTGGATTCTGACCTGCAACATTAGGAAGTTAAAATCAGAACCAGGAAAGTCTACAGTCAAATAACTCAACCTGAAGCCAGTATATAGCTCATATTACTTTTCCATGCAAGTGACTACAGTTCAGCAAGGAATGAGTATATGTTGTTCACACAGGTCATCAGTCCATTTTGTAGCTGGCACATATTAGCAACCACTGTCCATTTGTGTACATGCAGAGGGAAGAGAAGTAAATCTGGTCCTAGGTACTGAAGCTTCCTTACAACCACACAGTTGAAGACATAATTCCAGAAAGCCAAAGAAAGAGGTGATGCCAATGACAAAAAGCAATGTTGCAGTTCTCAGAAACATTAGTGTTATTTGTAGGAACCTCCTTTTTTTCCCCCCTGACTTAAAGTATATTTGTTATACCACAGATTAACTGCATCCATTTAGGGAAGAAACGGTCTTGAATCATTGTTTCATCTTAGGAACCACAGGTGATGTTGTACACAGTCTGTTTACAACCTCAGGGGTTAGTGAAAATGAAACCAAACTAAGAAAACGCAGACCATTGACCAGAACGAGACCCGCCAACATTTCCTTCTTTAATCTCTTAACCAAACAATACGACACATGACAGCACAACGGTGAGGATGAGGTTTCACAGCCTGCTGAGAATGCCAATTTTTGGTTAAAACAGAGAAAAAAATAAATATTTTACTTATCTGATTTACATATTGCACATTAAATAAGCTCTGCAAGGTACTATGCTTCAAAATGGACTTATTTTTAAAGAAATGTAGATTAATAATCCTCCTTGCTTAAAAAATGAGCTTCAATATTTGTGCGAATCGTAGAGTGAAAAAAATCAATGTGCTATCGACTGCTGGGGATGATCACATTCATTTTGCCCTTTGTGGTTGGTGAAATCCATGCTGCAATTACAGAGACAGGCTGGCAGCAAAGAGCCTCAGTTGGGCTTTCAGCTCCACATTAATCCAAAACTCACCATTTTAATGCAGATATAGATTGCCACGAGTCAATAGCTGACTACTTGAATTGTGAAGTAGCAGTTCCATGCTATATTGGCAGCACTGGCTGTTACAGTATCTTCAAGTATTTTGAAATTTCAAAGTGTTACTCCATGAAAGTGAAGAGCGTGACTGACACCACATCAGAAGGGGGCTGCAGTGTTAATGCTATTATAAACTCCAGAATCTAGAATAAAGACATAACACTACAAATAATCTTAAAGTAGATCAAAAGTAGACTTTCCATAGGATAAAATGCGTACGTACCCTCACTCATGTTTCAATGCCCTAATGCATTATCTCACAAGGTATCCCAAGTGTTGAATTTTTATAATATAGTTCCCAATTCTCTCTCATTTACACTCTTCCAAGCACAGATGACTTCACCAAAGTCAGAGGGATCACTCTGCATTTCTAATACAGCAAGTGAGGTCAGAATTTGGCTTTCAGCAGCAATTTCCTTTGCAGCTATCTGTAACTAAGAACTGAATTCTGCCACTAAATCTGTGTGACGAATTGGAGAATCTAAGTGGTCAGTGTCTCTTCTGCAGCACCTGAGGAGCAGGGTGAACTTAGAACTCTATTTTATGTACAGTAACTATATTATTTTATACTTTTATGCTCCTGACCTCTTCGTACCACATCCTCATGCAGTGGTGAAAGCTCACTGACAGATCCACACACGCAGTGTTACAGCTGTCATTTATGGTGCAGGAAGCAAACTCAATTCCAAACCTACTGAGCCTCATGGAAATGCCTGCATTGATTTTACTGAACTATGCACGTGTGGCTGCAGACAACTTCACTGCACAGGCAAACACCAAACCTGGGCTTGGGAGGAGCAGGCAGTGCCTGCTGGTGTGCCAGGGTAGATCTCTGAGCAGGGAGGCTGTGTGTGCCATGCCACACTGCCAAGCAGTCAGACTCTGCCTCCTCTGGGCTGCAGCTGTCTGCAGATCCAAGAGTCACTGCGCAATTTCTGGCTGTATTTTCTGCTAATTTCAGAACCAATCAAATATTTACAAGTTTCCAAAATACTGCATGATGGTGGCATTTAGGACGAAATCTTTCAGGTTTGAGGTTGATCACCTGTACCTCATCTATGCCTATATCTATTTCCTGTGCTACAGGTAGGAACAAGAGAGGAGTATACTGAGGCCGAGCAACAAAGTCAACTTTGTCAGATGCAGAAGAATGTAAACAGTCATTTTTGTTACCAGGGTAACCTGTGAACACAGTAAGATCTCTTAGTGCATGTAACACTATCAATAACAAAAATAATTAAATAAGTAATACATAAGGAGTACGTCTAGATATTTAGGTGCAAGATCAGATGTGTGCAGTCCAAAGCAGCCATTTATCTTTGTTCATGTCTGAAATACAGTCTCATTTGATGCTGGTAAACCTTCACATGGTTTAGACTCTAAACAGCAAGTCATGAGCAGAGCACACACCTATAGGGCTTTGTGGTGGATTTAAAAAGAAAGAGGATTCACCCTGGTCTTACACATTGGTATTCTGTGTGGCTTTTCATAGCACATCTAATGCACCTTAACAGTCTGCCTTAAAAACATTATGAGATTTGAGAAGGAACTTAACTTTGCAGAAAAAAATACTGGTTCTTGCTGCTGACCTGTAGCTGAGGGGTTGGTACATCTGGAAGTCTCATTAAGTTCAAAATTCGATATAGTGTGAAAATGAAGATATATTTATATCTCAGTTATAAACAGACTCACTGAAGTTTTGAAACAAACAATTGCAGTTTTTTAGGTTTTTGGCTGCTTAGAAAGATAGAAGTAAGCTTTCAAACCTTTTTCTTCTGATTTCCTGAATAAAATATAAGGTTTCCAAAAACATTAGAGTTTATCTCAACTATAATAGACAATATAACAGAGATTTTACTAGTATCAAGAATCAGGATAACAGTGATACAGATTCACTGAATATGACGAGAAGAGAGAAGGATGTACATTTGCATAGAGAGGCTGTGGATCTTCCATAGAAAGATTTTCATTAGATGAGACTGCACAGATTACTAAAATTTTCAGAATCAAATCCTCTCCGTGTGAAATTACTGTGATCTAAAATACCAGAGAGAAAGAGCTCTTGGCCACAACAATTCAACATCAGTTAGAATATTAATAAGTAAATGGAAAAAGTGCTTCAAACCAACAGGAAGAGTTTTTCACCTTGACCTTGCTACCTGAGTAGTTTTAATTAATTATGAGGAATTGGACTTACAGTAGAGTGCATAATGACAGCCATTATGTGGAGACCCTAAAATTAGCCCCTGTTTTTACAGCCTGTAGATACAAAGCACAAAGTCTGTCCCAAGAAGCTAGTAATCTTAATAGGAGGCACAGACAGTAGGAATGAGGTGCTGAATGCACAACCCAACCATGTCCCAGCATCAAACAGTGTTTTTTGGAGGAGGTGTGAGGTGGTTGTGAGGGTGTAGGTTAGGTTGTGACAGCATGTTGAGTGGAGGGAACTGGACCTGACCCACGACTCATGTAGTGGCAAAGCAGCAGTCAGTGAAGAGGGCAGAAAATACCTCAACTGAACTGAGCTCAGGGCACTGCTGCTCCAGCTTCTTTGTGCCTCTGGATGGATCCTCTCTGTGTTTTCATCTTCTCTGAGGACTATTTTTTGGATATTGGCTCAGTTTTCCCCCATTGCAGCTAAGCCCTTTCCCTTCTTTGGAGGTGTCCATCCCTCTGGGATGGCACCAGCCTGCCCTCCCCAGTACCTGCCAGGGACAAAGCTTCCCCCCATACTGATTTCCCCAAATTTTCACTCCGCCTGTGTTGCTTCAACTATCACTTTTTCAGACCATCCAGTCTGAGGCTGATTTTAAGACATTTAGAGAAACTTTATACTCCAAGAAAGTTAATTTTGAACAGTTCAGGAGAAGTAAACCTGCCTTTAACAATCTCCACCTGGAATAAGAAAAACGTAATAAATTCTTCATGTTTACTGCATTTACACAAGGCCCCAGACTATGGATTACCTTTTTATTACTCCTTGTTGTAAGTTTTTTTTCTCTATTATTAGTTTGGTGTTTGTTTTTTTTTTTTTTTTTTAGAGAAACAGTGGCAAGAGGAGAAAATTTTTATCTTGCCTGTGGACATTTTGAATGAAAGTTTGGCTACAGATTTGTACTCTGTGGAAGCATGAAATAATTTTCCCTTACATAGCTGGTGTGCCCCATATCTCAACAGTAAAACTTTCCTAATGATCTGACAGCAGCTAATCAACAGAATTAGAGAAATGTCTGAGAGTCTGCTGAAAAATACCAAAGAATGAATGCACACACAAACACAAATACACGTTCCAACAGAGAAGATCTCATGTGCACTTTTTCATAGACAATCTGTAAACAGTGGCTTTTTATTCACTCTTTTTAACTGCATTTCCCTCTCCAGCAGTGAGTGGAATTTTCCAGTGCTGCTTAATGTTGAAATAATGAACTTTGGCAAATCTAAGTCAGCTAAGAGCAAACTCCAAATACGAGACCCTGTAGCTCAGATGGCAGTTTGTGTCATTGCAACACTGGAGCTGAGCTGTCCTTAGACCACTGAGTACAGAGAGAACAATCCTGCTGGACTCAAGGGTCATAATCTAGTTTCACTATTGCTTCCTCTTTTATTCTGTTTCATGACTTGGTACTATCATTTTGTGTTCTGCCTCTTTCCACACATTACTGCATGACTCACTATAACATTGCAGGCAGTGGTCTTCTCCAGGGGAAAGATTTGATATTTTCCACAACAAACATAAATTCTTATCAACATATAGTATCTGCATTTCAGGAACACATGAGATTAAGGAATGGTTCAGCATAGACTGATCACAAAAGAGAATGAATTTTCTCTCTGATAGATCTTTGTGGTCAGTGTGCAGAAAGAGGTAGTACAATGCACTATGGGCCCACAGAAATGCCCAGAAAAGCAAAGCTTTTCTCAGGGAGAAGTCAACAGACATGCAACCAACCAAGCATTCCGAAGAAGACAGAAATAAAATCAGCTACGAAAAATAATGCTAAGGAAGAGAAACTACAGCAATTCTTAACCACTCTTTTAGAATCAAAAGAGGAGTGAGCTGGCTGCATTCACAGAACTTGCATGAATTCATGCCTCATTCTTTGCTCACATGCAATAGGACACAAGGTAGAAAACTCATAAATTCCCTTCCTTCATTAAACCTTCTGCATGGAAATGGCTACTGCTCTCAGCCATGAAACAACTCAGTCCTGGGATCCAAAAGAAGAGTGGAAACAAGGAAGCTGCGCTCACCAGCTCAGCCAGGAGAAGCTGTTTCAGCACTCACTCTTGCTCCCAGAGGAACAGAAGCTCAGCAAAACCTGATGCCAAATTGTAGAGCTCTTCCTTTTGCTGCCAACTGTAGCCCTGTCCCATGGCTTGAGCAGTGCAAGGCACAAAGTGGATTTGTATAAGCAATGTGAATTAAAATGGCAAAAATATCTGTATCTGTTTTTCAAGCAGAGACCAGCTCAAATCTTGAAAACCAAGCCTTGTATTGAACAAAGCACAGCTCTTCCAATAGAAAAATTCATGCTACGTCTTAACAATTTAGAAACTCAAAGTGGAAATGATTTCTTGCATATCAATCTACAAACAAACCTTAACATTTACAGAGAACTGTTAAGTATAAATAAATTCTTTCATCAGAAGATTCACACGTGATCTTTCATCAGAATTAAGTAGATTCACCCTTGACAGTACATTCATTACAAAAGTTAAAAATGCACTGGCCATTGAAAAAACTGCAGTATTACAATACTCATAATTCAATTGCTCCTGAGCCTCTAAATGTGATGATAAGTTGCTTCATTAAAAAAAGTTTTTTGCTTCTTAAATGAGGTGTGAGGAAAGGGGAAGTACAGAGATAAGTAATTATATTTCTAACAGAGAATACAAAATGAGCTACATGTATCTGCACTAGAACTCAATATGAATTTTTTTCCCTTTTTCCGTATTGTAGACCTCATTTGCATCCTAAAACAGAACGAAACACTGTAAAAGGTTTTTTTGACTCAAAAACTTAAGAAATATTTTACCTTATTCCAGTCAGAATATTGTGATTTCCTATGTTCAAAATGCCATAATTTTGCTTTTAGACTTTTTATTTGACTTATTTTTGTTATAAATCAAATTTACAAAGAAAACTCAAGGAAACCAAACTTTTAGAAAACGATGCAAAATCTTCTATGAGCAATTTGTAACTTATTTTTCAAAACTTCTTATAAATGGAAATGTCATTAAAGGTAGCCTGTTGCAGCAAATTATTTCACACTTGACAAATCCACACATTTTGGAAAAAATAGGTTTTGTCAAGTTATTTTCAGTTAACTCTCCCTGATATCGATATCTCAAGTTTGTGAAACATCAGACTGTGTAGAGCCATTACAAATACTCTATGTGTAAATAAGTATCTCCATCTAAATTACTTCATACTTTTTCACACAAGAAACATAAATGCAACAATAGATCAATCTGACTGTAAATATCCAAATATGTCCTTTAAAAGCCAAAGGAATGTCAGATGCAATTTATTTTCAGCCGGTGCAAACTGAGACATTAAGTGGCAATTCTACTTCCATTAGCTAAATCTGGCAAATATGCAACTGTTTAAAGGCATTGTCAATAGCCATTGCACAATTAAGTATTTGTACTGATGCCTTATTAAATTACCCTTTTCAAGTAGGCATAATAAACTAGGAGTTCACTGTACAGATTTCCATGGTGAAAGTCCAGATCACTGGAAAATTTATTTAAAGAGAATGCAGTCCATGGAGTAATGAAGTAAATGTCAGATGTTTTTGGACAAATAAATCTGAGCTGTCTTACAACTTTTCTGGCAGATATAGCTGAAGACAACACAGGTAATAAAAAGCTTTCAGATTAACAATTTTGATTTACAGAGTTCCCAGGTAAACACTCGAATTGCATCTCCAGCAGCAAACCCTGCGTGGTGGGGAACGGAGATTGTTACCTTGGGCAGTCAAAAATGGCAAGTCAGCCAGAGCTAATAACTTGGATGCTGCTTTGAAGTACCATTGGCCCCATTGGTTTAACTATAACTTATGCTGCAGAGCCCTGAAAAGAGCCTCTGTTGCCACTGCCCACCTCCAGCCACGGGAAGAGGTGCTGGAACCTTCCTGCCACATGCACAACATGCTGCCTAACTCCCAGCTCAGAGTACTGTGTGGGACAGAAAGAAATGCAAAACTGTTTTTCTGCACTAAATTACTACTTGCAAGGCATGTCTTGAGGATCAGTGTTTCTTAGGATGGGCCATCCTTGCAGTCTCTGGAGGTTGTTTTCCCCAGATCAGCTACACAGCTGGAGGAGAGGCAATCCTCCTCCTTGCTTCAGGGCATGGACACGACAGAAAAGCCTCAGCACAGGGACAGGAGTCCCCACCCCAGGCAGCTGCTAGTGACTGCCTTGCTCTTTGTGGCTGCCAGGATGAAGGCTGATGCCAGCAACACACCAGACTCTGAGGGTGTTTAGCTCTGTCTGCTGGATGGCAATTTAACACCTTAACTGTCACTTTTCCCCCAAATATTTGCAATTCCATGCAAACAGCTCTGGCTATACCCAGGTGCTACATTTTCAAAGACTCCTTGTCACCTTTCTTTTTTTCCCCATCTTTGTCAATTGCTGAAAGAGAATTACACTCAGACCCTGAACTTTGTGCCAATTTGCCACTGTTGAACAGCAATGTCCACAGATTGACAAGATGTTTCACGTTGGAAAATTGGAATTTTGTCTTTCCAGTCCTCTCCTGGGCCTGGGCAGCTGATTCTTTACACACAGTGCAAGCTAGCCAGGCACACATCCTTCCGAGCTCAGCTGTGTGCCTGGCTTGAACTGACCTCAAAGGAAGACAGGCATCGATATTTGCAAGCAGATTTTGGACAGTGGCAACACAAAGGCTTTATCTTAGATGTAACATCAAACCACTTACAATGCTTATACTTTCCTCAGATATATCATATACTCTATAAATATTTTCTCACTGAATGTACAAGGATTTTCTTTTCTCCATAATGTTTTTGAATTATCGGTTTCAGCCTGATGATTTTAAGAGTGCTAAAGTTGCAATGTCCAAACTGTTTTACATAGGCTTGTGAATTTATTCTTTTAAATTATAGCTTAGTATATTTAGTCAGTTTGTTTTATATCAAGCATTTATTTAAATGGTTTTCATTGTATTGACATTTTATAATGCCCTCCTAATATTCTTATTATTGATTTTAATACTGCAATGATATTATTCATGGTGACACCTATTGGAAAGCAAGCTTCAATTATATCAATAGATGCTATTATTATAACATTGATAACATTAATATTTGATAGTGGCATAAAATGTGATGCATTGGCAATTAACTCATTAATGTAGATATCATTAACCAAAAATGTCAAAGTTGTTGTAATGATTTTTTTGTGGCTTTCTTTAACAAATTCTCTAATCGCTGGCTCAGTTTTGTCTTTTCAAATGTGTATTAGCCACAAAAGTTTTTCTGGAAACTAAATAATATCCCTTTTAAATAGGAAAAGATAGGCTTTTATGGCTCAGAAGATACTGAGAGTCTTGAATCGAGAGCAATAGTAAGATATACAGTCCCTGAAACTCCAGCACAGAATATTCAAAAATAAAAGATTTACCAAAACATAACTGTGCCTTTTTGCTTGTTGCTTAGCAACCAGAATTGATCCAGCAAAAAAGTCACCTGACTGAGGGATTGCTGGTGGCAATATTACTCCATCATTTTTCTTTTTCACACTAAACTGATGAAGGTTCTATCAGAAACAGCTATTAATTGTTTCTTTCTTTTCTCTCCAGCTCCTTAATTATACAGTCAAAACATTTCTATTGCTGTTACTGACAGGAAGAGAGCACAATGTAAAGCTTAAATAATTAAGAGACTTATTCAAATACATCTAGATCTAAAGGAACAAATACTGCAAGTCACAACTCACTGTCAACTCTGCCATCCCAAAATAACAAATGCAGTGAGCTGTTCATATAGCAGCAGAATAACCATTTTTACCACACCTGCACTGATGGGCAATTTGCAATAATCTTTTAAAAACCACAGACTAAGAATACTTGTTGTTTTGATGACTCAGTTGGAATTCACCACCACATTTGTCTTGCTTTCATCATTTCTGAACATTAGCATTTTCATCTGTTGACTGAAAGCACTTCTGGTCCTCCATAACATATATATATAAAACACTTTTGATCTTTTAAAATCCTCCTGTCAACCTGGAATCACACAGCCTCTTACATTACCTTGTTCTTGTCCTTAATGGTGACCTGCAGTGAACTCCACACTCCCTACTTTCAGATGTTCAACATCCTTCCTTTGTTAAAAGCTGCTGATCAAAAAGGAACATTGTGTTCCCTGTGTTTCCCTCTATAGCCCCTCACAATCATTTACAGGAATTACACTAAAACACAGGGTATGGACAGCAGCAATTTCATTTAACCGCACACCATATTTTTGTTTTGCTGTCTGCAATATGTAATTCCTTAAGCAAACAAGAGGAAGGAATACATCTTGGGACTTATACACTTGGCCCATCACGAGCGGTCAAATATAAAGTTGAGTCCAGGAGTGAGTGGCAGAAGATTATTCTTTTTACCTGCTTAATTCTTTGAAATGAATGCTCTGTATAAGCTCAGATGACATTTGTCCTTTTAAGAAGTGAAGAAATGTTACTTAAATGGAGCATATATCCAGTTTCACTTTTCCTCTGTATCATATTCAGATCTGGTAGATGGGATTTGATGCTGTTTCCCATAATGCCTCCACGGCTTTTGCTGTAAAAGCTTAACAAGGACACAGCATCAGAGAGTCTTTAGTGGCTAATACCCAACTCCTTTCTCTCACATTACAGCTCCAAGTGACCATTTTCATGCCAAAAGGTCACCAACATCCCCATCCCCATGGAACCAATGTGCATCAACCTTCTAACCTTTGCCACCGAGAGATGATAGCTATTTGGGCTGCAATCCCTTCATTACAGATGGTCCATATTTTATATTTAGTGTGGGAGGTCAAATTTAGGAAAGCAATTTCTCTTAAAGCTAAGAGTTCCAATAATCCAAGATCTTCTATTGGCTTATGGGTGAGTGGACAGTAATGGGTTTATGGGCAGCTCTAGGTTTTCTCTCTTCACTGGGAAGGAATTCCGTCAATCTAAATTTTTAGGATTGGGTGGCTACCATTGTTTATTATTCAATGAGCTCTTATTAGATTGTATCTAAGCACACTACAGCAGGCAGAGAGTATCCTTATAAGCAGGCTAGCAGGCTGGATCAATATCTCGAGGCATTTACAATCTTCTTGAAACAGATTAAACAATGCTATTTTTTTAATTCTGTTTTTAAGGCTTATATGTGGTCATGCAGTTTTGCAAGTGACAAAAGCAATCATCCATTATCATCATTAATCACAATGGTTAATCTACTGTTAAAGCAGCTTGCATCTTAATACAGAGACCACCTTCAGTGGAAATAACTTAGCATTTCACAGCAGATCAGAGAAGGATTGAGCAAATCCCACAAACAATAGCAAAATTCAAAAGATCATACTCCAAAATGGTGGTTGAAAGGTATCTGCTCTACATTAAGGGGGAACATTTTGATTCCATTCTGCATGAATCTTTGTTAAATGGAACAATTATTATAGTGCCAACACTGCAAATAGTTAGGTACATGTTTAAATTCATACAGTAAGGCCCAAGCCAGCAAAGCATTTGTTACATACAGTGCTGCTCAGGACAGAATTCAGGCACACGCTTTACCTGCTGGCAAATGACAGATCCATACAGAGTGTTTGGAGTGCAAGGTAAGAGTTTATAACCCATGACACTGTTGAACTATTCTAGTTCTTGAAGGCCAGTGCAGTCTATGGCTAAAAATCTCTCAGTCTAGCAAAACTACTTAAAGACATAAAAGCAGCTTTGAAGCTGTCTGTGAACCAGCAATTTAAATGCAGTTTGCTATTGTCAGGATGATCATGTTCTCCATTAGCCACAAATATTCACAGTAGTGTTAGGGAAACCTGAATTTATCCAAGATAGCATTGACCAAAGCTCTGTATGAGAAAACAAAGCTTGCTACAATCAGAGAGCAGAAACAACATCAGGTCATTGCATAGGGAGGAACTAGTGCCATGCTCTTCCTATGGCTTCTTCCTGCTAGACAAAGCATCCTTAGATAAATCCATACCCTTTAAATGGTTTAGACCAGCAATTTCTAAGTTTCCAGCCTTCTCCTTTAATAACAGCTCCACAGATTCAAAAAGGAGATCTGTAGGCAGACAGTGCAAGAAATATCCTTTGTGATGGACACCTTGGGTCCAAGACAATGTCAAAACTGAGTTTTCAAAGTAAATTTCTAAAATATTTATTTGCACCTACGTTAGTCTTTTCCACTTGCTGAAACCTACGCTAGAGAGGTTTTAAAACAGCACCTGGCCTTCAGTGCCAGGCACCTGGGCCATGGGGAGTATTTGCAGACTTACTGGACCCCTCTGTGCATCACAGAAGGGGCAAATGGGAAGCATATGCTAAATACTTTCTTAAGACCATCTTGATCCATTAAAGGAAAAGCCGCAAGGTGCTAGTGCCACGTGTTTGCATTGAGAGTGCCTGGAAACATCTGTGGGTTCAAACTGGACATTTGGAGAGCATGGGGTGGGAACTGGTGATGATAATGGTAATTCTGGGCATAACACTGGGCTGATCTGAACCCTGATATAATCCCACTCTGATCAATAGGGTTATCAGCATTTTTTAAAAGGAGAGTCTAGCCAGATTCACGCTGCATTTTTATTGCAGTGCAGAGTGTGTCAGTTTCTTTAATCTCTTTTAAATCATCTTCCATCACCCTTTTTCCCAGGTAAAGCTGTGACTGCACAAAGCAGCCATAGTGTAAATGAAAGTCAAACTGACAGTGTGGGTCTGAAGGAAATAAAGGGACCAGAACTGCCTTGCTGTTGTTAACATGTCCCTGATGTTGCTTTCCCTTTTTTACTTGACTCAAAAATTACAATTTTGATAATATTTGCGTACAACACTTCCATAATTTAGAGCAAACATAATACAGCAAATCTCTATTGACTTTGCCTTCGTAGGCTCAAAAATTACAATTTTGACAATATTTGCATACAACTCTTCCATAATTTAAAGCAAACATAGTGCAGCAAATCTCTATTGACTTTGCCTTCAATATTCTTTTATCCAAAAACTAAAATCGTGTTCCTCATTAAGGCAGTTATGCAGATTTTAGCTACTTTGCAATCTCTCCTATACTAATGCTGGGGAATATTTTACACATTTTTAACATAATTGCTGAACTAAATTTTATTTCTGTAGTAGTGCTATTGCTCCTTGGAACTGAGGCAGTTGCTATGTTTGACTGTGTGTGGGATCCCACGCAGCAGTGTCCTGGACACTGCCAGGGTCTCTCAACTGCTACTGCAACTCAACTTTTCTGATACGTTATGGCAACTCCTTCTATTTTTGGTCTGTTATTCTCACATTCAGTGAATTAGCTCTGTAAAAGCTGTACTGTGACACTACACCCATCTACCCTGTGCTTACAGGCACATTCC
>NW_008663440.1:105755-124202 GCF_000695815.1 Acanthisitta chloris
AGCACAAAGTGGTTAATATTAAAATGATGCCCTGTGAAGGTACGATGGGTGTGGACAGAACCAATTTGTTTATACAATTGTGTTTTGCCACAGAGTAAATTAAGTTACAGGGTATTCATCAAAATTGAATTACCACAGTGCGAGCTAACAATTTTGCAAAGACATTGTGACATGAGCACAAAGCAGCCCGTCAGCCACGAGGAATCGCTGTCGTCTCGCAGGCTGCAGCTGAATTACTTACCAGAACAATTAGACAAAAGCAATCCCCAGAAAGCTGGAAGTTGCCAACCAGTGGAAAACAGTGACAAGTCTAAAACTGTGTTTATTGCTTATTTAGAGGAGCCAGGAGAAAGGAGAAATGGGGGGAGAGAGAGAGACCTTCCATGGGTGTGATGTCCATGTCACTGAAGGTGAGGAGGGCTACTGTCCTGGTGGGACAGGCAGGACTCCTCTCCCAAAATATTTCTGGAAAATCAGATTTCAATTGACTATTTCCTATTTATATTTCTTTTCAAGACTTGAATGAAATGGAGCAAGAAACCCTCTCTCTGACCTCACATTTCTTTAATGAAATGGAGATGAAACTGAGAAAATGATTGTGTTTGAGTACAGGAAAATTTAGGAGGGCAAATAGGGGCAGATGAAGGTTTGAGTCCTCATTTTCACTCACATCATGATGTGAAATAAAGAAGATAATCCTGGAAACTAAATAAGAATGTGTGAGTGTGGACACCATCTTCTAACTTTGTTTTCTAGAAAAAATTTTCTTTTTCTAGAAAGTTTGTTTTGCTAATCATCCTCACTTTAGTCTTTTTTTTTTGTTTAAATGGTATTTTATTCAACTAAAAAAGAGGTTAAAGTGTAAAATATTTGTAACAGCACTGAAATATTGCTGTTGGAAAAGACATAAAAGTTGAGGGCCTAATTTCTTTCATCTTTAACCTGTTTAAGAAAAATAAATCTGTCACTCCATTTTTCTTAAGGAAACAGAAAATGAAAAGATTTTGCAAAAGGACAGATGTTTCCTTATGCTTTCAAAGCAATAGAAAATTCACAAATGTTGTCAGAAATCTTTCTCTTTTTAAAAAATACAAGATGACATGTTATAATTTAATCTCTGATAACAGTCATATTTCTACCTACAAAGAATATCTTGCTCAAAAATACTGTAAACCTAGCTCTCATTAGACAGTTTGACCTGCTCAGGCTTGGAGGAGAGCAAAGTGGTTAAATCAAACCACTCCTGAGCTGTGCTTCAGCCCCGAATGAGTGCTCAGTCCCTGAGAATAGACTGGAACTGCCTACTGTATTCCCCCAGAGATGTGTTGGATGTCCCTCCTTGACACCAAGCACTGTGCATCCTTTGACTGCTGCTGCACAGCACACAGTCTCCTGGCAGAGTGAGTCCAGCCAGGAGCCATGTGGGGGGCTTCAGGGAGAGGAGCTCTGCAGGGAAAGCCTCATGAGCCATTTCTCAGCAGGGAAGATGCCTGGGTCAGGGCAGGCAGGAGCCAGCCTCCCCAGCAGGATTACAAGATGTGCCCAGACACCATCCCTCAACACAGGACCTGGTTAGCCCTTCCCTCAGCTGCACTGCTTTGGGGTAACAGCCACCACTGGCTTCCTGAATCATTGCAAACTATATAGAGATTTCATAAGACTCTTCATTACAACAAATCTCCCACCAGAAAAACCTATTTAGAAAACTGCATTACTAGGGTTTGGCAGGATAGATTTTGTTTTTAAAGGATAATCATGCATCATTTCCTTGGCAGATAGGGCATTAGAGCTAGAACTAAAAGAGAAAATCAAACATATATCTACCCTGATCCAAAATTTACATCAGCAAGGCTACACAGCCTGGTGAGGGAGCACAGGCTGCAGGCTGCACCTTTCTGCATGAACAAGTTCTGCTCAGCCTGGAGCTCCTAGTTGCTCCCCACTGGGGCTGGCAGAGTGGATGTGCCTGTGGAACTCACACCCAGTGCCCTCAGACAGCCTGCCACGGGGCTCTGCACTACCTCCTGAGGCTATTTCCCTTCTCCCGGGGCTCCTGGCTTCCCTTGCATATGGTTTCTGTGAAAGACCAAAGTGTGCTGTGGAGCAGGAGCAACCTCTCCTCTGACACACTGCCAGGCTGGCTGGGGCACTGAGCAAACACCCTCTGGGTCACTGAACCTGGCAAAGTTGTGTCGGACCAGTGTCTGTGACCCTGAAACACAAGTTCCTTCCAGGTATTGCACTGGCTCTGCTGCTGGGCCAGTGGAAGTCCTATGAGCTATTACCTGCTTTGTCAAGGGCCCCCTCAGGGAATTTAGCAGCATTTGTTTTTTTTGGGATGAGCAGGATTGCTTCTTTGCTCTGATGGAAATGGGCTTACACAGTATATGACTGAATACCATAGTGGTGCCTCAAGAGATGTTGACTGTGCACATTTACATAAATCTAAAAATAAATAAATATACTCACAAGCCTCCTCAATCAAAATATGCCACAGACAACTAAAAGATCTTGAATCAAATATTAATGTTGGAGATTTCTCCAGCCATTTTGTAATGCTTCCAGCTATCTTTATTACACAATATGTAATGCACTACCTTATTTTAGTCCTGAGCTATCAGGAGTATCATCTTTTTGATGGCCTCAAACTGGCTTAATAAAACTGGTCCTCCTTTGAGTGCCCAGGAGCAAGCACTTAAGATGGAGACGTGATAGTCAGCACCTGAAGGCTGTGGCAGTTGTGATCAGGACAGTGCTTGCTGAGCCACCAGGAGTAATTGTTACTCATTAAAGCTCTGTTACTGAGGCACAGCAAGTCCCCTGTTGCATGTCTTATCCTGAGACAGGTGAGAGCACTGCGAATGCTTTCCCACATATCTAAAATTTGTCCTCAATTTACCTTGGTACATATCACATCTGTCAGTTTTTTTGACTTGAACTATTTTTGTTCTTTTTACCTTCTGCAGTTTCCTCACTATTATATGTAGGAAGTAGTTACTTCTTTGCTGCATTGTGCCCTTTTCCTTACATTGCTATAAAGCTCCATGTCTTATGGACAGGTCTCAGATACACATTTTCTAAATAAAAAAGGATGTGATATTATACTTAGTGCCAGCAGTCACAAGAGATAATGAATCTGTTTTAAAAGAATCCCATGCAATTCCCTTGCAAATATGAGATTTGCAACATCACTATGGGAACAAACCCAAGTCACTGGGCTTTCTAAATTTAATGAGGTTCAAATGTCCAAGGGCACCAGCTTTCAGGGAAGAAGCAATGTCAGTGCATGCAGAGAAAAGGATAGTGTTTCTTAAGCAAAGGAAAGAAAATATCTTGAAAGAGGTTTCCCCCTTGAAGTGAATCAGGTGAAGTTACTGGTAAAGAGGCAGCTGTGAATGTTCAAAGGGGATTAGATTCTTCCACAGATCGTGACTTTTAAGTCCAATCACTGCGATATTATTTATGACAGTTATAGGCCTATATGGCAATATCTCAAGAAGCAGAATGATTCATCAATTCAACACTGCTTCTTCCAGAGACTGAACTGCAATGCAGCACATCACAAGACACACTATTAGGTAGGAAGCAAGAAATCATCAAAATGGGAACAGTGCAAAGTCTATTCAATCAGCTTAAAGATTCACGTTGCCTCCAGTGAGTTTTGGGGAAAGGCAGATGTAGAAAACAGAAAAGTTATTTGCCAGAAATTCCTTTTGCTGGAGATGGCATTCTATGGTGGATTACTAAAACTGAAGCAACCCATACTTAGAGGCTGGAGTATTTCAGTGCTTTCTCTGCAGAGCTCCCCACCCAGCTCAGTCCCTGGGGTCTGCAGAGGCACGTTTGCTTACCATCCTGTGGCCATCAGGCAGGCTGAATGTAAAGCTTCCTCTAAACTAACTGACCTCACTTCAGATCAAATATTTGCAGCTATGCCAGGTGCTTCCATGGTAGTATACAAATACCAGCCTAGACTACTGCCTGTCCCATGCAATTGCTGGGCAGTATTGATTCCTTCAGCAGACATCCATCCCATGCAGTATTGATTCCTTCAGCAGACATCCCAGTTCTCTTCTGTGCTTGCCTGTCTTTCCCACCTGCGGCAAGGTAGGAGTAGACTCTTTGCAAGCTGCTTGTGAATGTATGTGGGATTTGTCAAAAAGCTATAGCCTGGGTCAAGCCTGAGACCCATTCAGTGCATTACACGCACATCAATTAGGATTTCTGAAATGCAAGATACTGTGAGAAGTCATGGTATCCTCTGAGAATGATACACTGCTGCTCCAAATACATCACTTCTGTATTCTTTGTTCATGCAAGTCCATGTCTGCAATTTTATAGTAAAAGTAAGTCCACAGTCATCATTGTCCTTATGCTCTACCATTTATTCTCCAAATATTTACACTTGTTTTCTCTGTTTGATATATATTACACCAACACTGTAAAGCAAACACACACAAGTGGTGCACCTTGTTTTAGTACCACATCTATCTTGTGCTAGATAGCAGCAGATGATCAGGCTTCTACAGGCAATTTGTCAGTGGAGAAGATGCAGTGATGTGTTTACAGGAGATATTGCAATGCGTTTCAGTTTATTTATACATATTCATATTCATTCCAGAACAGAGATGCTAGAACAGTACTTGGGGCAATTCAGACTAGTAGAAAGCTCAGCCCAGTGGCTTTCCCTGTTCCTAGTGATGAATGATGTGCCTGACACCAGCTCAGAGCAGAGATCAAGTTCTCCTGCATTTGCAGTCTTTTCTACATACACTGATGGCTCTATACCAAATGCTTAAGCATGAACTGATAATATGATATAACTTCCCCAAACTGTCCATTTGCTCACACATAAAGAAAAAAACACATGTAATAGTGACACCTGGTGACACCTATTGTTTTGCTTACACACACACATGCCTTTTTTTTCCAAATATACTAGGTTTCACTGATGACTCCCAAACTATGCTAAGTGATCAGGGATAGAACTGTAAAACAACATTCAAGTATAAAGAAGTTGGATTGATGTCTTACTCTTTGCTCTTGCCTTTGTGGCCACTGCACCTTAGTGATCAAGGAGATGTACAAGAGATCACATAGTCTACCTGGAAAATAAACTCGTAGCTAGACACTAATGTAAAATGAAAAATGAATTATGTTGCCATTAGTTAAGTTCTTTTTCTGTATTCCGAGTTCCATGAGCTAAGGACTGCTTGTTCTTTGGAAGGGATTCTGAAAACTTAATGGTTAAAAGCTAGAAAGTTATTCTGGTTTAAAAACCCCAAACATCTAAGCCTCCAAGATTTCTTATAAAGTTTCTCTGCCAATATATTCTCAAAGTGACCTCATTTTTGTATTAAAGAAGATGAAAAAACCTATATGTGTCAGAAGGATACTAATAATAACCAATACTATTAGACATTGATCCCCACTTTCTCAGAGTGTTTGCTGGAAAGTGCAGGGATTATTGTCATATACTCTGATGTTCTGGTACTGTAAGTTATAATTTGTGCCCATTATTAAATTAGCTCACCACTGTGGTGGAAATCACTACTTCTGTTCTTTGGTAACTACACTATGAGTCACCTAGGCTATAGACTGTGTAAAGTCCTATTGGAAAATCCTGTAAAAATTATGTGGTGAAAAATACACATCTTTCTGACTATGGTGAAAGGAGGATTAGTTTTGTACTGTTTGCCTTTTATTTAGATATGTTCACAAAAGTGTATGAGAGGTGAGCAAAATGTCAGTGCAGATACAATAGCATAAACCACATTTCCAAGCTTTGACCACTTAACTATTTCCCAAGGGATATTTTTACTGGTATTTTCTTGAACTCGATCATTATGCTTCCTGTTCTGAACTGGTTAAAGAGAATATTATAATATGGTTATTGGAGAGGAGAAAACAAAATAATGAAGTGCATCTCAGCAGAAAGAAAAAGGAGAGAATGGCAGGGGCAAAAAGATCTCTTCGTTTTAACTATTCCAACCTTTTTTTTGTAATGCCCTTATTTCCTTGTAAAGGAGAGAATGGCAGGGGCAAAAATATCTCTTTGTTTTAACTTTCCGACCTTTTTTTTTGTAATGCCCTTATTTCCTTGTTCTTGCACCTCAGGTTCTACCAGCCATTTCAGACATATTAAAACTAACAAATGTGGCATGTTGTCCATGCTTGAGTCTCTAAGCAAAATGTTTGCTGCTCTCTACACAGTGTGTTACTCTGCACAGCCTATCTCAGCTGGAAAGTCTCTGCTTGTGTGCTGGGGACTGCTCAGGTAACGACCCCTGTGCTCTCAGAGCATGGGGACATAATAAAGATGTACCTGGAGACAGGCTTCTTATTGAAGAATAATGGAGAGGTCACCCTGAATGCCTATTGCCAAGAAGGGCTGAGCTAGGGTCATTAATGATAATTAATCATTAATTAAACCAGGCATGATACACTGGAAATAGTACGTTAGCTACTCCATTCTCTGAGAATTCTCCTCCTTTAAGTTAAACTGGCTCACACAGCAGTTGTGCTTCCTGTGTGAAAGACATGTCACTTATGTATGATCTCAAGCCACTCAGTGAAGTTGTGGAAGCAACAATCTTCTTGTTGATTGAATTTTCACTTAATTTAATTTCATTGGAAATCACAGATGGTGTCACCCAGCAGCTAGAGGCTAAAAAGGGGCACTTTACAAACTGAATAAAAAACTTATTAAGTTATAATAAGCACCAAAAGCAAATGGAGGTGAAAACTTTACTGCAAACAACATGTTTACTCTACACACACACTGATACTAAAATTGAATTTCTATTTATTTTAGACTTTAATCATGCTCTTGATAAAGCAAATAATTCTAATATGATGCAAACCCCTGGTTTCTTATGAATGAAACTGGAAATGGATATAAATAAGGAGTGCAACAATGCTAAAATATAGAGGTGGGAATGGCTCACATGAAAAAAGCTCAGTTACATAATTTACTCTTGCAAGTGAGAAAAAAATAAAAAAAATCAAATATCTTTGTCTTATGCAGGCCACCTAAAGCTTCTTCCCCAAATGAGCTGAGTTAGTGTGGTCAGTGTAATAGATTGCTTTTGGGACAGAAAACTGCAGTGTGTGAACTTGCACTTCCATTTCCCTTCATCCTTTCCCTATCTCTTGGGGAAGTGAGTGGAAAATTGTGCCACAGTGTACAAATCAAAACAGCCCACTCAGAAAGTACTGCCCAGTGTCCCTGGTGTGTGCCTGGTACATCCTGTCAGCCTACAGCCCAGGTAATGTGCAAGTTTTCTGTGGTTTTAGCATCCACCATCACCTTCTCAAAATGACATAATAGTCACTCAAGGGCACCATGTGCTAATAGCTGTTAATACTAGCTGGGCTATAGTATGTCTGTGAGAGAAACTTTGAAAGGACAGACAATGATGCTTATTTTTCCACTGTGTAAACTAGGAAATGAACATCTGCCATAACTGGAAATGAAGAAAATCTTTCTGTGATTGAATGGAACACTATTGCCCCTCTGATTTTCTACATGGTCATTTTTGGAGAAAGGAATAATAAATTTTAAGACAAACCCTGCTCACAGATGTGTTATTTATTCACCCAGTTAACAGCCATTTCCTGTAATCTGTATAAACTGATCAATCTGCCATAATGAGAACGGAGCCAGAAGCTTCCTGGCCAGGGATGAGTCTGTGTCTCTTCTAATCTGCAGACATAACATATTGGAAGAGAGGATCACTAAATTCCCACATGCTAAGCAGCTTTCCCCTCTGCAGGTAGATGGCTGAAATTATGTATGAGGACAATAGTTCTCGGGTCACTTGTATCACTACTGATATAAGAAAAAGACTTGTTTTCTAACATATGCTTGAATTCTTTATTAATTAATTCTGACACTAAAAAGAGTATTTTTCAGTTTCTACTGTAATATAACTGCTACGACTAACAGATGATGTTTAAAAGCAGATCCACAAATGTATTAAGAGCAATGATTTTTGACCCTTCATAGAAAAATGCTTTTATTACTGCTGTAAATACCTCGCTGAACACATGGATGGGGGTAAACTACTGAGCAAATGAGATTTAGTGGAAAAAAAAGGGGGGATCAAATAGTGCTTTGTTCCTACAGAAGAGTAAACCAGTAAATAAAGCAACAAAAGATCCTGCTCCTTGATTCCAGGAGGCCCCATGGGCTGCCCTTCTGTGGAGGTAGATTTGTTGGTGGGCACAGAAAACGTTTTTTTTACGACCATTATGTGATTCAAAATAGATAAGAAGTGACAGAAATATGTGATGAAAAGACAACACTACCATAAAAATATTTTGAAATCTGTCATCTTTACATTTCTAATATGGACTTTAGTTTACAGGAAACATGGCATTGTTTGTAATTTGCTTATGAAATAAGCCTAGAATTCTGTCTGCCTTCTTTCCTGGGTCACTGTGTGGGCTCTGAAAAATATGACATATTCGGACAGTTCCTACACTCAAAATACATATTTCTTATTTCAGAACATTCATTGCACACCTATAGGAAGTCTTTCTCCCAACACCAACAGCTTCACAAGGTTTTACATTACTGTTGCTTAGCTGCTTAGTGTTTTACTTCTTACAAAGTTTCCTGTCACCAAGAGACATCATGCTACAAAGTGAAAAGCATCTCCATCCAGAGAGTGACTCAATCCCCACCTTCAACCAAACAAGGTGTGAATTTCAATTCACTCCTGGTCAATGTTAAGGGTTTGATCCCATAAAAATGTCTGCAGGCATTTTTGCTTAATGTTGTGACTAATTCTGTTGAAGTCAATGGGCTTTGGTGGGTTAGTTATGTGATGAATTTGTATGTATTAGCCAGACCAAACTTGTGGGAAAGCAAATTGTAGGAGTAACTTAATAAATTCTATACCACCAGTTTCTTTTTCACTCAGACTTTAAAATAAACAATATGCCTTTAAACAATGACATAAACACAAAATAAACAATATGACTTCAAGAAACCTTTATGCCAATAATACCAGGCAAATGTAGTGTTAATACAATTGCCTGATCAATCACTAAATGTGAGAACTGCAAAGCTGTTGCTGTGGCTGTCCTGTGTGTGCAGGGCCCCTGTGTTTCTGAGCAGGGAGCAGCACAATGGACAGTGCAACTCATCTCTATCCTCTGCCATGTATAAAAGGGAGAATACACAACCTAGCTGAATTAACTTTTACCTTAAAACATTTAGTTTTGTACTAGCTTTTTCTTTTTGTCATATCAGTACAGCCATAACACTGCAAAAACATAGTTAATTGTGTGTTTTGCATAAGCTTAATGTAATAATTAAGCTTTCTCATATCTGCTAATTGCAAGTTTCATCTGGTCCAATGAATGTATTCTCATTTATTTACCCCTTCAAGCTAAAGTTGCACAACTCAATGCTGCAAGACAGAAAAAGCATTGTTTACCACAATGTGTACCAAAATTGTGCCAGAAATTATTTTACTGAACTTTTAACTGAAAAATAGAGAGCACTCAGTGTCATAAATACCGTGTTGAATGTAGTGCTTGCAGCCTGGAATTGCCAAATGTGTGTTGCTGAAGCTGTGAAGGACCAGGCTGTCTCTGGGACTCTCTACACATGATTCCACAGATCAGATACAAATCTTCCTTGTGTCTGTATTCCCATCCACAGCTGTACACACCCCAATAAGAGCAAAATCCTGTAACTATGTGTTTGAAAAACAGACCCTGAATAAAATGCTTTGGGATGAAAACAGAACAGTCTTTAATTATATAATCTGACAGGATTTTCTGTCTCTAGAGAATAGTCCTTGGTTACTAAGAGTGAAGGGCCCTTGTTAGATACCTGAAAATTGAGAGCTACCAAGAACTGGGGGATTGCTCACAGCCTCACCACTGGGGAGGCACTGAGAGCTGATAGTGCTTTAGCCTCCTGTGACAAGGCAGCATAGCAGGATGCTGCTGCTCACTGTCATCATCTCCTTCCAAGGTATGTGAGCTGTGGCTTCACCTTGCTAGCCAGCAGTTGGCCTCTGAGGCACAAACACTACCTTACAAGCACTAGCTTACTGTCACATACATTTCTATGCATAGTGGTGCACTGAGTTTCTAGGCTGAAAAGTGCTGTGAGAATGCAAAGAATTATTAATATTGAAATTGTGAGACTAATAATTTATATTCTGCTTTCTCATCAGCTTGCAAAATGTCCCCAGCAGCAAATGTTAGAAGTCATGACATTAAATGTTCTTTAGAGAAGTGCACTTTTTTTTTAACAAATAAGACTCTTCCCCCTAAAAAGTCACTGGCAAAAACTGTAGCATGCCCAAAAGGGGCAGGATCTGCTTTTGAGAATATGCAGCTCATTTCAGCTGTGCTACCCTTGATGAAATCTCATGTGATAAATCATACAACTCAGACGTGTTTCACTTGTTTGCCAATGAATTTGAAAAAGGGCTTACAGCAGTTAAGAGTGTAAATATAATTAGATCTTAAAATTATTCAAGAATCATTTTCAAGTTCCCTTGAGATTTCCATGTTAACTCAAATGGATTTTGCTTTCTGTCAGGATTCAGGGGCTTCTAGAAAAGCTTTGGTGCACTGGTAGGTAATATGACACCTACTCCTATGTGAGAATTTGTGGACAGATCTAAATTACAACACCACTATAAACATTTAGTAATGTGCTTTTAAGATAATGAAAAGCATATTCATCTTAGTTTTTAAAATCTCACACAGCTACATTTACAAGTTCACTTTGGCTCACTATAAATATTCTTTGTCTTTACACCAGCAGCCCTGGTCTGATTCTGCACACCTGCATCCAACTCCTGCTCTGCAGCTCTTCCCCTGTTTTGCATCCCCTGTTGTGTCAACACTGTTTGATGTTGCTGGGGGAAGAGGCCAAGGGTCAATTCTTTTACTGATGAGATGTAGCAGTTGGCTCCTTGAGATTACGTTAGATGAAAGTTAGAAGAATACAGGAAGGTAAAAAATGACTTCCCAGCTCTTACCAGTACACCTGCTCATCCTATGGGGTTGAGTGTGTCCAAACTGAAGAACTCAGCAGTGTAATATAACTGGCTTCACTGGTATGTTGGAAAAGACAAATTGGAGGTGGGAAAAGACAAATTGGGGGTAGGAACGTTTGACAACACTGTCTCTTGCAGAGACCCAGCACCCTCCTCACCCATCCCAGGATGATCTGTGTCACCTCCTCACTTCTCCTACCTCACTCTTCATATCTTGCAGATTTTTAAGTGTGTCAGGAAATGTACAAAGAAACTATTTGCCATTGATTAGCATAGCAGCGCACACATTTCACAAATTTTTCATAAAGTGGGGGTTTTTTTTGGTGTGTGTGTATGTTTTTATTTTTATTGTTATTTTTTCTAATCATGTTTGGAGACATTTCCCCACAGAGAACCACTATTTCCTAGTAATGAATAAGCTCAGCACTTCTGAGTTCAAGCTGGCAAATTGCCACATTATCTCTCAACTGCTGCATGAAAAGTGCCACTATACAGCTGAACCAGGGGCAAGGAAAAACAAAAATTTAAGAAGGAAACATGGGCACCACATTTTGAGCTCCTGAAAAACATAAGCCTTTGAAAGACCAAGAGAGGTCATGGAGTCTCCCTCACTGGTTCAAGAGCTGTCTGGATGCAATCCTGTGCCACGTGCCCTGGGATGACCCTGCTTGAGCAGGGAGGCTGGACCAGATGACATGACCTGGTCTCATCCAACCTCACTGATTCTGTGACCTTTAATTTGCAGAGATAATTTGATTTTGGGGTTTTGGCTCTTCCTGGATTTTAGGTTCAAGTTCTCAATCTACCTGGATGGGTTCTACAAACTGGGGCATTACCAGTGCTGTAACAAAGCTATAGCAGTGCTCCCAGTTAGTTTGGTGATGGACATGTCTGCTCTGGCTACCCCATCCCTCTCTAATGTGCCCAGCCAAGCCCCAAGGGAGAAAAGTTAGAACCCAGCAGTGCAAACTGCTGGTGACTCCAAACACCATCAGTTCCAGTGAGCAGAAACACCAGCTAAGCCACTGAGGAATTAGTGAAAAAAAAAAAAAAGCCTTTCCCAACCAAGTGCAAAATTCTGTTTTTTTGACTCCCTCCCCACCCTTTTATCCCCTCTACAAATTTGCAATTGCTTATCCCAAATCTTCATTTAAATAAAGACATATGGGAGCACTTGCTTTCTGCAATTCTAGTTTAACTCTGGCATTCAAAGGAATCCCAGTTTTGGCCCATCTCTAAGGAAGAGAAAATAGAATATGACCCTTTACCATAATCCACAGACAAAGAAGAATCTGCATAAGAGTAATTTGTTCACAAGCTATTGACGCAGGGATCATTTTTTGTTCATTTTGGGGGTTTGGGCAGCACCTGTCAGTAAATAGCACTGATCCAGGATTGAGGCCTCCAGATAATATGGATGAGTGCTGGCAGCTTCCTGCAGCAGCACAGGGGCTTTTCAGTAGATAAAGAGAATAGGAAAACAGCTTCTCAGAAACTAACTGCTAGAGGATTGTTTTTGAGTAGCTAGCAATGAGCAATCCAGATGACAAATGTTCATCGCAGAAGTTCCAAGAGTTAAAAGCTCATTCCTATTAAGTAGCTAGACATGATATTTCTTCTAATTTTTCCCCATATGCTATCTCTTCACCTCCATATAAGATATCATGGGAATTTTACCAGCCTTAACCTCTCATCTCCCCACAGCTCTACCCCAGGTAGGAGTTGACCTTTGCTAAGTGTTCAAGCTTCCTTTAATGAGGGAGGATGTGTGTTGTATATAGATCTTTCTGAAAATCCATGAAAAAAGTCTGTTGCCCAGTAACAAATGGTCCAGTTCGGCTTCTTTCACTTATGATGAGGAACATCCAGCCTTTCAGGTGGTCCTGATACTTTCTTTCTCCTACCTGAGTAAACAAACATGACATAATGTGGATGAAGGTGCAAGGGCAGGGCAAGGGGCTCTGTGGATAGTTTCTCCGAGGGAGAGAGACCACAGGGCTCTCCAGCAGACCTGGTTTACTGAGTAGCTGATTTTTCCTGAGATTTTCCTGCAGTCATCTTTGCTATACAGTGACATATGAGGCAGACACTTGACCTACGCCTGCTATTTAATTAAATGCACTTCTCCACCTTTTTTCTTTGCGTCTGTGTCATGATCCATGTAGGGATAGACAAAATACAGTGTTGTTAATAGGCAAAACTTATGAAGCTTAAATGGAAGATTTGGCTGGATGTCTTTAATTAAATGGGCATTAATACCATGCAACATCCTAACTCTGAATGTGAAGGCATTAAAATAATTAACTGGTCTAATCTAGTTTTAAGAGGCTTGAAAAATAGGTTGAAAATAGGTGCCAGTGTGACAATATATCCCTGTGAAGGTGACCTTAGTTCCAGACATTGAAGCAGCATGCACACATCCCAGCACATGCTGAGGACATACGAGTACATGGCTGTGGCACCAGGATGGTGAGAGCTGACACAGAAGAAAGCAGCAGCTGTGCAATCATATCTTTGATTAATCTAACTAGCAAATATGATGAAAATTATTCAAATCACTAGAATATTGTTCACATATCATAACATCAACTTCAGACTGATTACAGATTTAGGGCTCTTTAGGTTGGATTTTAACCCCAAATGTAGAAAAAACCTTTTTGCAAAATGATGTTTTGTTCTGACTTTGTAAATTAGACAAAAATGCTGATAAATGACTGATCTTTGCTTGCAACATAACAGAAGTATAAATAAAAGAATTTAACAGTTGGTCTGATGATGTTCACTCTACACAACTGTGTGAGGAGTCAATTTTCTACAAGCTCTAGTCTGATCCTATGGTTTTCATGCATTAGGTGTGTGCCTGAAGAGCATCTTTTGGTGAACTAAAGTTATTTCTTCAGAGATCACACATGAAAGAGAGAATGAATAAAGTTGCTCAGGTGTTCCCCCATAGCTTTGGGCACCACTCTTGAAGAAACTGTTTGATTCCATTAAAATAAGCAATTTCTGCTAATGACAAGTAAACTGCTTGTTACTTAGACTTTGTTGTTAACACCCATTGAGCATATGCATTTCAAACCCTCTGGACAAAACTCAATCTAAGTAAAGCAACAAGAAGAACAAACAAAGCCATTTGATTTTACCTCCCTCCCTGAACAGGACTGTCATCATTAGGTATCTGTTCAGGCTGGAAGTTTATCAGTGAACAGTCAGAACTAGTAGTTTATTTTTTTTTACATGGGAGCTTAAATTCTGAGTAAATTAATCTGTGTCTATGCAAATATACTGCTGTTACAGAACAAATCCTAATTTATAGCACATAACAACAGTCAGCAGTGTCCGGAAGGTCTGAAAACCCTGTTAGCTCTGGGATGGGAAAAAAAATGCAAACTACTACAACTAAAGCAGAAAGGAGAAGTGCACCACTAAACCCTGTGGTGATCTCAGCTGCCCAGAGTACAGTGGCAATCTGCAGGATTTTTGTCTTTATTTATCGGACTGCATAATCTAATTATCTCTCATTAGTCCAAAGCTGATTATTTCATTTATCTTTGTATATGTGACAACAAAAGGCTGTCTTTAATTAAGCAGATCAGCAATTAGCTGTTGTTTTATAGGCAGTTTTAAACATCCCTGTACAAATAGCATGCAGCATGATTGTAATCAGACGCTCAGGGAAGAATTGTAGATGAGGACATTTTGATTTACAGCCCCATTTAGTTTAAAGCTGCATTGGCAAGTCTAACTCCAAAAGCAAAGGCTTATGAGATATGGCGAAATTGCCAAGCACGATGGAACGGAGAATAACCGAGACAAGATCTGCCAGTGAAATTTAGTTAGCATTGCAGAAAAGCCTTTGTGGACTGACCCTGAAACACATGGGAACTCTGTCCCCTTCAGACAGGATCGTTCTACTCTTTATAGTGAAGGAGTCTCACATTCAAATTCCTCAGTGAAATAGCAACAGGCAGGTTTGGATGTACAGACATCGGTCCAGCTAGAGCAATCAGGAGTGTCTGTGGTTAATTAAAATGAGAAAATTACTTTCTATTTGTGATGATGCTGTTGACGGCAGTAGATACTGCAGAAAATATGAGAACAACTTAATTTGGCTTGTGAATTATCCAAAAATCAGAGCACAAAACCACTGGGGTATCCCCAAGAATCTTGGGATGAATTTCCAATCCTGACAATTCCTTTATCTCCTCTTGAAAAGTCCTCTCCCACTTCAGGGCTAGTATTGGAGGAGGAGTCACTACTAATCCCAGCTTTCCAGTCCTGCACTACAGATACCACAGCTGAATGAAAATGTCAAAGCATTTTTTTTGTTTAACTTTCCCAAATTTCTGCAATAGTTTAATCAGCAAAAAATAATTCTTGCATCCAGCTTTATGTGTGTGCCAGTATGGCTTGGGGTCTTGACAGAAAAAAAAATGCAGAAAAGAGTAAAGCAATAAAACCAGAAATTCCTTACAGTAATTTATGAACACCTAGTAAGTTTTAATTTTAAGATATAAGTGCTGAGGTAAGCACAAAGAAATAAAGTTGGATGTCTCTGGTAGCGCAGAAAGAACAATGGATTGGAATGCAAATCTCCACACAAACTCATATTTGTAAGCACGGGTATTGTCCATTACTTGAGAGTAGCTCAATTTAAATAATCAATTTGCAAGAGAAAACTGCTGGTGCATTTAATATACTGAACTTCCCCCACTGGACTGTGCTTGTGACCTGCTCTGCTTAAAACATGGAGAAATGGGACTAAATAAACCAGAACAAAACAGCTGCTCCTTTTTTTGTCCACTTCATTTTGCATAGGTAATTTCTTATTTTTCAAAAATTACTTGGAAAATTATGTTTGCTTGTGTTGATAAAATTTTCAAAACACATTTTTCTTGTTTTGTGAAAGACAATTCTGTAAAATGCTTTTTGCCCTTATTGTTGGATGGCAACATGAGTTTTTTAAGAGGAACATTACATTTAAATGTATGAGGAGCTCTCAGACCTTACAAGGAGCTATTGGAAACTTTGGCAGAAATGGGGAGGTCCTTCAATACCCTTTAAACCTCCTTCTGCAGAGATTTGTCTGCACAGGACTCCTTTGCAAAGCTTAGTAGGCTTGGAGTAACGTAGTGTTATGAGGCTGTTCACCCACTGGTAATTGGCAATTAAGCCTGGTATAAAAGGCTAATGGCAATTCTCTTCTGCTTGAAGAGACAGAGGTAGAAATCTTGCCTGAACAAACTGAAGACATCTGTGAAACTCCCTGAAGTGAGTCATGAAAAGGACATAACCTCTCAAGTGCCTGCCATGAATTTTAAGGGCAGAGTCCCTAAAAAACATATATGAAAACCATGAAAAATCTAGGGCATCTTATTGTGCAGAGGGAATTGATTTGAATGAACCAGGATGTAGCAGTCTTCATCTAAATATGCAGAAACAGGTAAGCAGGTTGCAGTCAGCTCCTGGAGCCCTGATACAATCCCACCATTGACTGTCAATGTTGCAGGGAGACTTGGGTGACCCTTTCTGTACATGGCTTTTATTTAGCAGAAATATAAAACACTCAGTTGCACTGGTCTCAACACTAATAATGGGGTCAGAAAAGGTTGACAAAACCTGGCAAAACCAGTGTTAGAAGTAGGTACCGAGTGGCTACTGAATGAACAGCCTAGTGAATAGGTAAAGACCTTTTACTGGATTTTTTCCTTCATATTCTGATGAAAACACATCCATAGATACAGTAGTTGAGCCAAACCTATTATTTCTCTTATCTAAAATGGTCTTAAAAATGAGAAAAAAGTGCTTTTTCTCTGGGCATATTCTGAGAATATCTAGCAGGTACATTGAGAAGCACAAAAATAAGATTAGAAAATTAATATCATAGATGGTTGATGGGATATCTCCATGAGACACTAGTGGAGCATCAGACAGGCTGGATAGTCTGCAGTTGCAAACTTCCAGGAACAGTGATGCCATGTAGGACCACTGCTGTGTCACGTCAGAGTCATGGACCTCACAGCCACAGCTTCATTAAAATGAAGGTCAAAACGACAGTCTGGTCTCAGAGAGTTTGTGGCCTAACCAACTGCCATTAGACACTTCCCAGAGAGAGCAAAACAGACATGACCCGAACTCTGGACACCTACATAACAAGGTGCAAGAGATCATTGTAAGTAAGTGCTGTTATCCCTGTAGGCAAGTTTTCCTTTTCTTTTCACTAGAAAATACTGGTAAATATTCACACAAAACCCCCCAATGGACTAAAATATTAAGTCAATATGAACTTGAACTCATCAACCATAATAACAACTTTAAATTATAGTAGAAACAGAGACAGTAGGTTGAGCCAAGGGTCCTGCCAGCCAAAATCCATGCTGTACAGCAAGAGCAATAAAGACAGCATCTACTCCTGTCACAAAAAGTAGAACAAAAATGCTTTGAATTATGTCAGATGTCAGCAGACACCTTGGAATGGAAACCTGGGATGTATCATGCCTATTGCACACCCTTTCACTCCCTTGGGTTTAGCTTCTAAGATGAGGAGGTAGAAGTGAAACCAGCAGTCAATGTACTGATCTGGGATTACTGAGGACAGATGCTGCCTTGCCTGGAGCTGCTCCTCAGCTGACCTGTAAGCCAGCACTTGGTCCATACTCAGCCACTCCACAGACCTGTGATTCCTGAACCTTGCTAGAGGAGAGGACAAGCTACACTGAGAACAATTTTCAGTGCAGGGCACTACCTAAGAATAGAGATATTAACCTGAAGGGAGATGGTCTAGCTATAGATTTCTCAAGGTAAATTATTTTATTCATAGAATGGCATCACCAGTGAAACTAACTACCCCTCACTTTTAACTTCTGACCATTTGCTGCTTTTATGCCTTTGATGCACTTCCATCTCATAAATTGCAAATGAGGAACCTTTTTTGAAGTATGTGAATTTCACTTAATGTTATTCTAGTCCAGTGGGAATGTGGACATGAACCAAACTTTGGCTCCCAACAGAGGATTGCCACAGCTGGCTACAGCCACATGTTTCTTACTGCTACATTTACATTTTCTAATTCATACAGGCTGTTAGCAATGAGTAAACTAACTACTGAAGTGGCTAGCAGACCTAGGATAATTTAATGTTTGGGTGGTTTTTTTCCAAGAAATATCAAAGTATTAGGTAAATTTTTTTTTGCTTTCTGATAAAGGTATTTTGCTGCATATACATTTTAGGACCTGAAAAACCTCTAGCAATATACAAGAACAGTTTGAGTGTTGGGTTTTATGCTTGTACATTTGCAGTACCACAGGCAACTCTTCTGCTTCTCATTTTGCAGATGAAGAGACAGAGTAATTTTATGATCTTATCTTTAGGCTGAAGTAAAATACTGGCAAAATGGGAAAATAACCCAGATTTTTTT
>NW_008663440.1:124235-134274 GCF_000695815.1 Acanthisitta chloris
CAGTTCCCAATTTCATCATAAAAATAAAATACTTTACAGAAACCATGCACACATGGCACTGACATATTTTGGCCTTTCCTCTGCTACATGAATCCATTCAGAGGAACCCATATGGAACGATGGCTCAGCGTGGGAGTGTGGTCAGGTCCTACCTCTTTCGCTCTCCTGACAAATCTGGATAAGCTAACAGATAAGTTCAGGAGGGTTTAATGGCTATTTGATCCTCACTAATAGGTCTAGGCAGATGAGGCAGTTGCAGGTCACAGTAACTGGCTTAGGGACTAACTTTTGCCTTCATCAGTTTGCCAAATTTACACCATCAACTTATAACAGTTCTGCTATAATGGAAAATACTTACTTTACCCAACAATTCATTTGGGTTTAACCCTGGATTTCATGTAAGTTTTGTTTGCAATTTAAGGGTATTTGAAGAGCAGCTATTTTTCACAAAGAGCTATTTTTAGATTGTGTGTGGGACTTTAAAACAGGTAAGAATTACACTGTCTCCATTTCTTCCTTCTGCTGTTCATGCCCTCCTTACTCCAAAATTACAAACATCCCTACATGAAAAACTCAAACCTCTTACAGAACTACTGCTTCAGAGAAAAATCTGTCAGCTTAACACTGTAGAGGAGTGTAAGAATAGAAAAAATGTCTGCTGTGAACTGGAAAGGAAAAGAAAAACTGTGACCGTCAATCAGTTGTTCTTTAAAAAGCACATCTCACTTTGCATTTTTTGGGACAAGCCCCAAAGCACATGACGAACTACTTCTGCGTTGTTATTCAGTTTTTTCTGAAGTTTTCCTAACTTTCTTTTTCATTGAGGTTAATCACTATATGTAGGAACTATATTTTTCTGCTGGCTAATCCTTCAAACTGTAGAAGGAAAAAACAGTGCAACATACTGTAGAAATCTACTTCCATAAAAAGCAAAGGTGAATCTTTAAAATTATCAATTTCTATTTCACAAAACAAAGATTTTTTTCTCCTAGAAGTGAGATGAGCTCAATGTTGCAGCTGACACTGCCTGTAATGATTTCTAGCTTTCCTGTCTGTAAGCTGGGCAACATGTTCTGCCTTGTTATTGCAAACTGCCAAAAAATACACACCAAAACAGCTGTCTCTCCAGTTAATCATTATTCATATGATCAAACAGCAGACCTAGAGTAAAATGTCTGGATAACTATGATGTGGCCCAAACGAGCTTAAATATTATTTCATTCATTGCTGTAAAGACAGTATTAATAACAGCCAACTGCCAAAAAGAGCTCTGATTTCCATACTTCAGGTGGCCTTCAGGTGGAGTAGAATTTTTTCTTTTTTGACAGGGCAGATTCTTCTGACAATATCTTGGTAAAGTCAGAAAAACATATGCAGAGACAGATGCACACAACAGAGTAGGAAAAGTCCCTGAAATGAGACCTACTGGCTACAGAGAAAAGGCATAAAATGTTTTATACTTCTACAAAACTATCAAAGTAGACCCCATTTAGTTCCATTATTGATGCATATTTAGTTGAACTGGAGCTTTGAAGAACACTATGATTCTCAAAAAAATCAGGTCCTGCTTACAAAGGCATTGAGCTTCTGTGTCACACAGGCCTGGGTTTTCCACTGTACCTAAATATCTGGAGAAGGAGATAACAAAAAGCTCCTGAGCAGCCCTGGACAATTTACCTATACTTCACCTTCAACTGATTTCCAAAAATGTGTTTTCACTGAAAATAGGCCAGCACCTATCTCCTTTCTGGATGCTGGTTCCTAAATAAATAGCATGATTTGCATGTTTTTCAGAGCCCTGTAGTAATCATTGCATGGGACAGCAAAGACTCAAATGTTTCCTATCACTATCACCTAAGTCAAACTTATTCACCTGCCTTGAATAATGCACTGCTACCCAGAAGCTGGTTTTGGTTTTTGCTTTTCCCCCAAGGAGAAAGGACAGAAGTGCTTTTGAGAGGGATGGGACTTGACAGCATGTTAATATGATGACCCTCAAGTAGCTGAATACATTGCCCAGATATCAGACAGATTAATTCTGAGTTTTCCAGCTCTGTTTTGTAAGCTCAGCCTTGGAAAACCCACCCTTCTCTGCGGTGAGAAGGTAATTAAAGCTCCACTCCTTCAACCTTGCTGTCTCTTGAAAGCTAAGGAAACAAAGAGCAGGGAGTGGCTGTGTGATACAACCTCATACTAAATTTGAGTTACAGCAAACCCCTACAAATTAATGTAAATAACAACTCAGGGGTCTCATGTATAATTACACAACCAGACAGGTGGGATGGCTCTGGGGAAAGAAAACATGAACTCATTTGTATTTATCACTAGTAAGAATACAGCAAAATGTCCTCTCCTCCAGACACTAAAAATGTATGTAAATTCAAATGTAAAAATCACCCTAGGTCTTAAGAAACAGCACTACAGCATCTTAAGTACGCAGGTACCTCCTTTTTGTTTCATTAGTAAACTCTAGGTTTACTGAATTAAAATAGTTTTAGATTAATTCCCTCTGCAGTGAAACCCCTGTGCTATGTTTAATGACAGTTAGAGCCTGGCAGTTCTGAACTAAAAATCAGAGGTTTCATTCTGGGAAGTGCTATATAGCAACACTGAAAAATTCAACCATCTTAATTGCATGAGCTATTACCTTAACTTACAAAGCATTTCCTATAGTCTGTCTGTTCCTCTATTGTACCTCCCAAAAGGCAGCTGTAAACACACAGAGCCGGAGTGTTCACCTGAACAGTGTATTTTTCAGCCATGAATTTCTTTGGAAATGGTATATTTTGTATTATTGTGGAGTGCATCCTCATAGCAACTCCGTAGTTTATTGATTCAATTGAATTGTGCAAGACTGAAATTCTAAACCGTGCTTTTTGCATTGATCCTTAAATCATGTCATTAAAATAGAACCCAGCGATGTTTTGAATACACTGATCCTAATAATTTTACTGCTTGTGAAGTTTCATTGTGGCACTGATGACTAACAGCTCCTGAAGAAAAATAAAAATCTTCCTGAAACACAATTGCGTCCAAACCATTTGAAAGGTACAGAAACCAATTACAGTAAAATTCTGTGTTCTCAATCAGACTCCACAAAAAACACTCTAGCATGAAGAGATGCTGGGTTATTTATGGTGGGAAGTTACTGAATGCTTAACTATGCAGATGAAATTCTCCTCATTCTTTTATACAAGACAGCAAAATAAATAACTTAACAGCTCACAGTTCTCAAGGTAGACTTGTTAATCGGTCCAATATTGTTCTAATTCTCCTCGTAGCTAACTGAATTGGAGCATGTAACTGGATAAAATGTGTCTTTAGATACCATGTACTTATTCCGATTACTATTTGGTTGATTGATGACTTTCTGATTTTTTGAAACAATGCCAGCACAGTGGCCTCTTGGTAGCTGAACACATGACTGCTGTTTGTTGTGCTTTGGGGGGACTGCAATGCGAGGTCTGGCTCAGTCATTTTTAAAATCAATACTTGCTCTCTGAGCACGGGATAATTTAGAGAACATAATTCAGAATTCTACCTTTCAGCATGTATCCTCCATCAAAGGAGGATTTTTGTCCAGAGTCAGCACAAAGGCTACATGACCCAAGAATGCACAGATAAGGTTAAAAAAGAGGGAAAAGTACATATTTTTTTCAAACCAAAGCATCACCAGCCACATGTGTAGATAAATGTGTCTTTTATGTATGTGCACATATAGCACATGTGTACCTCCATGAATACAAACTGGAACTGGAAGCTTTGCATAAACTCCAGTTTTTGCTTACTCTTATGCATTTTGTTTTTTCCCTTCTGTTTTGACTATACGTGCATTAAGTCAGTTTTTGAATCAAGGTCCTACTTCACTGCAAAGAGTAAAATGTCTGAAAATGAGGCCTGAAAAGTCTCTGATCAGCTGATGTTCAGCCTTCCTAAAGTACAATTCCAAAAAAGCTGAATAATTTCCTACCCAGGTATTAGTGGTGTTCTGCAGGCAGCAGTGATGATTTGAACCAAATTTGCTGCATTAAGTCACTGCTGTTCTGCATGTGTAAATGGAAAACATCAGAGATCCTAATCACACCCACTGTTATTTGGGTATCAGCTGAACTCCTGTGTTATGCATTTTGAACCTTTTGGATTAATCTTCACATTTAAACATTATGGTTCTACATTATGCCTCCATTTCACCTGCCATTAATGAAAAACTTTATTTACTCAGCTTTGAATCTCAGTGGCCTTCTGAATCCTCTCCCTGACACTAAAATATAAAGCCCTCTTTGCACTTTCTCTGCCTGCTTTCTCCAACTTCTTCTGAGCTGAGCACCCCTAGAGTTTCCTATTTCCCATGCAGCAGTCCAGATACATTCGTGCACCCATTTTCTGCAAGATTTCCCCCTCTCCTGCCATATCAAAAACTTCTACTCCTCTTAGGTTTTGACAGAAGCTGCTGAAGTCAATAGAACCTTGTTCATATTTGAAATGTGCTTAATTTGTTTTTAAATTCTGAATGTATTTCAACTTCTCAATACAAAAAAGCCCAGAGACAATGCTTCTGCCCAGTTTCCACCCAGCTTAGAGGATTGGGAGTCCCTCTACAAGTTCTTATTTTCATTCAAATTTTGCTTCTACCTCCTTCGAAAGGGGAAACTTCCAGGTATATATGAAAAAAATTTACAGCTTGTCTTTATTGTCACAGCACCCTGAAAAATCAAAGAAGGATCTGCCACAAGAAGCACAAAGCCGTCTAATTTTCAGCCAATGACAGCACCATGACAAGTGGTGTTAAAGTGGTATGGAAAATGTCTGGAGGTCTAGGCATGTAAAAAGCATGTAAAGCCTGATATATTACAAAGGTATTATTTGTTTTCAAACATCTCATCCAGATCTCTTATGAGGAAAATATTCGTCTTAATTCTTTGCAACACTCATTTGAGTTCCACTTGAAAATCCATAGATGGCAGCAAATTAGCTTCAGCAAGTTGGGTTTTCTAATCATTCTAATAATTTCAACCGTCTAAAGGCTAATGAAAAACTGTAATTTCTCTTACTTCCTTATTTATTATTCTCAGTCATTTAATGAGCCCTCAGCCAGCTATTCTAGTGTGGACCAAATAAATAAACCCACTCAGGATAGAAAAGTTTCAAACCCTGCATCCACTCTAAATTTTTTATGAGGATTATCAGTGCTGTTTCATTCTATACACTTTACTGGATACTCATAACAGCAGCTGCAGCACTAGAGCTGTGCAAGGCAGTTTCCCTTTTAACTTTTTCCACAGCTTTCTCAAAAGGTTGTCCTTTGGGGCTGAAATTTCTAGCATCTGTAAATAAATTTTCAATAGGAGATTTAAAGCTTGGTTTTGTATGGTTGTTTGAATCTGTTTTTAAGGAAAATCCTTGTTATTCTTTTCCACATCATATGAACATGCAGGTACTTCATAAAAGTTTGTATTTTCTGTATCATCATATCCAAGACTTTCCAGGCAAGGTTGATATTTTCTGCAACAAGACAGGAGCATAATCTACAGATTTCTACCCAGCCAAACCTCAAAATAAAACATGCTGAAATAGAGGAACAGAAGGAAGGTACCTGACTAAACCCAAAGAAAGGAGTTTAAAGCACCTGTTTCCATGTCACTGAGGTTTTTCTAATTCACGCTCTGCAGCTTGGGTGCCCTTGGTATCACCTCTCAGGTGAGGTTTGCTCTCTTTCACCACAGAAGAAAAGGTGAGTGTTGAACACAGCTTGGCTTTTGCAAGGTTTGAGAAATTTTACAAATACAAGGTTGGGGGGGGGGGGGTCCATGGCTTGTTTACAAATGACCACCAGGATACTTCTATTTTAAAATCAGACTGACAGATTTTGCTGCACTTCATCTGATTTCAAGAAATGCAACAGCACCAAGGAAGCCTTCAGACTTGTTCCTCATTATCACTTGTCCCTGGTATGAAACCATGCAAAAACTACACTTAAACTACAACAGTTTGAAAAAAAATCCTGAAGGTTTTCCTGTGCTCAGTATGTACATTGATAAAACAAGCAAATAAATGACAAGGAGGACCAGAAAGAAGCCCAAGTTTTCATGTTTACACCTGGGGGGTTATGGGGCAGGAATGGAGGCTGATAGATACTCTGTCACCTCCAATGGGAAGGGAAGCAGGAGTAAGCACTGGAAACCTGTGATAATTCTTTCTGGTCTTTAGCAGAAAGAAATAGGAAAAAAAATTGCACATAGATATGCTACAACCATTACAGTACTTTTTTTCTCCAAGTGAAAATAAAATAGAACCTGGAACAATTATTTCAAAACAAACAGCAAGGACAAAACCCATCTGACATGAAAGATTTCATTACTAGTATTTGATTATAGCTTTGTTTTACAGTGTATTATTTCAGATGTATGAAAAGGATGGTGGCTTTTTTTTCCACTTTACTTGCCTTGGATGTTCAGTTCTTGCCCTTCATTTACAGGTACAAATCTAGATACCTTCACAGCCAACTTCTCAGCAAAGGAAAGAATACTCAGACATGCACCTGCAGCATATTTTTTTATCTTCAAGCTGCAAGTGTAAATTATATGACAGAAAGATAGGGAAATTGCAGGGTTTTGACAAGATTTTATTTAGAATATATATGATTATGCACGTATCATTTCGAGTCGGAAATTATCTCATTTGTGAGAAATAACACCTCTGACTTCACTGAGCATAAAACAAGGGGTTTCTCATGGGGGCTTCACCAAATGGCATCTTTAGGAAAGACAGTATCCTCATGGCAGGTTTAATGCAAATATTGCAAGATTCAATTTTAAGTTAAACCCTCAATATTATAGTGTCCAAATCATAATTCTATAATCTGTACACAACTAGTTTTGCACTGTTTGTGTTGGCAAATCAATAATTGAGAGAACAAAGACTGTAAAAGCTGGCATTTCTTCATCCTCCTGCACATTGTTTATTTCCTCCATTTCTAACCCATTCCATTTACTTCCTGTGGCCTGAGCAGCTGGATGCTTATTCAGCTTATTCAACGAGCCTGGACACAATGTTTATTTATGCTTATTCAATGAGCCTGCAAGCAAACCTTCCTTTGCCAAACTGGTCTTATCTTCTCTCCCATGAAATCTCTCAGCTTGCAGATTTATCCCATCAGTTTTAAATGTCTGAGTGCCAGCTTCAGGACCCCAACTGTCCTAAGCTGTGTCTATGATCAGGTCTCAGCGACCCTGGATCCAGCCCCTGTGCTGCCCATTGAAGAACTAGTGAAATGCCATATGCCTACAGATTCAAATAGAGACTATGGGTTGTATTTTCCCCCCCTTTGTTGCAAGGTCAGATAAATTATCCTCTCATGAAATTGTATTTCTATTTTATACAACTATTCTAAAACTTAGAGGACATGGCTTTTGACTATCACCCTTTTCCAGCACACAGCTGTTCTCACACTCCTGCTGGTTGTATCCAGAAGGATCTGGGAGCAGAATGTGTGCTGTGACTCTCTTAACAATAAAGCTAATATTTTTCAAAACAACAACCAGTACTAGATATGTTAGGCTGATCTTTTATCTTGACATAATGCCAGCCCAATTACTGCCAGGTTCCTTGGAATTAGGGGCAGGACACTGAATTTTTTGCTGTTAGAGAATACTTTTAAACCTAGTTCTGGCAAATGTAAAAAGGGTCTTGTAGCTGCCCAGTGTCCTGCAGCACATGGAAAAGTAGTAGTGATACAGTCCAGCACTAATGCAGTCAGCTGGGCTTTTTCTGCCAATTTCAGGAACAGCGAAATCCTAATTAAACACAAAATACTATAACAAACTTTAGTTTTGCTCTGGGTGCCTAGTTAGAGATGTTTTGGCAGAACTAACTCCCCTAGCATGTACAGGACAGGATTCTGCAGATTACTCAGTTAGTGCTCATGACATTGAGTCTGGGTACAAGTCATTGCTCTCTCTGGTGTGAGAGTAGAGCAGGTAGTATAAGTCTTAAGAAAGAGAAGAGCAGAGTGTTAATGTGTAAATGGATATTATTCCAAGAGTGTCTTTGGACTTGCTGTGCTCCAGATTTTGGGTCTGGAACACAGGCAGTCCTCGGGAGAGTATTGGTATCTGCACATCCATGAAATTGGAGAATCCAGTCCTAACCTTTAAAAGAGCCAGTGATAATATGGCCCTGACACCCTTGAGTTTATCTTCAAAGTCACGAAATAGCAAGGGATTCACATTTTGTGTGATTTTCCTTTAGTGCTGTGGGTTAAACTGTACCAACTTCTGGACCAATGTGCTTCTAAGCTTTGACTCTTAAAAATTGGTTTTGAATCTTGTGTCTTTGGACCTTTCTTAAGAGCAGATTCACAATCTAAATACCTGAGTTATTCATGAAAGGAATGTGCGTGTTAAAGTAATTTTTTTCAGTTTTTCCTAGTCAGATGAAATACTGTTGAATAACGTTGGTTTTCCTGCCAAAATTCCTTCACAAAAAATAAAATCTGCAGGAATTGTAATACTTATATAAAAAGTCATGACCCCTTTAAGGAATTGATTTCTGTAGCACTCTATTTTTCATTAGAATTGTTTTCCTTTAAGTAATTTCATAATTCTCTGTTAATGAGCAAGTGAAGAGTGTTTTGGACTAGATAGCATGTGATGTCTAAACCACCAATCACTTCCCTAGACCTCCTATCTCTCAAACCACCTGCTAATCATAACAATTGCTAATTTGAGACCTTTTAGCCATTTCTGGTGTCAGTGACAACGCCACGTAGCCTGCAATGGCCATTTGGCCAGTCTTCCCACCCACCTCAGCGACTGCCGCTGCTGCTGCCCATTTTGGGCTCTATTGTTCTCCCGCCTCTTCTGACCACAAGCAATTCCTTCTCGCCTAATCTCAGGGGAATCTCTGCCTTCACAATGGGGGCAGGGCCATTCGCTTTGTGTGCAAGATAATCTTTTATAGAATTGTTCTCACACACACAGAGGCACACACACACCATCCTGTTCACGCTCTTTCTGCTCCTGAAAGGCTGACAAACAGCAATGGGAAGGTTTAAAAAGCAGATATGAAGTGTTAAGTGTCTCTGGTTACTTCTCCCCTTTTTGGCATGCACTTAGAAATGCATATAAATATGGCTAAATGTGGAAATAAGTGTAATCACCATTATTGTCACACTCTCCCTGAGATTAAATCCAAAAGTGCTTTGAATATACCTTATGCCTGGTAACAGACAAACAAGCGGTTCACTGGATTTGGATTTTAAAAATACCTATGTGTAAAAACCATACAGAGATGGAGCAAGGGCTTCCCACAGCATTTCAAAAGAGAAGGGAAAATCTACAGTGATCAGTTAAAGGAAGCAGAACTGACAGCCCCTGTGCTCAGCATGGTATCTCCCTGCCTTATGGATGCTCCTCTTCCCCTGCCCACTCTGAATAGAAAACAAAATTTACTTGATTTCCCAGTCTGAACTGCTGAAATATGACTCTGTGCCAAGCTTTACCTTTAAGTCCTCCACTCTGAAGGATTTAAAGCTAGTCATTATATTACAAAGCAGGTTGCAGAAGGGAAAAAGCAAAAAAGGAAAAGGCAGATTGTACTGACCAACTGCTTGAACCAGGCGAGAAAAATCTGTAAATACTACTGTACCCTACATTACAGCGAATAAATGCACAGAAAGCAAAGTATCCTGTCGCTTGTGACATGGCTAACAATTTTAGATATTTCTTTCACCTTTCAAAATTGCTGATTTATTTCCAATTCTTTGCCTGAGCAGAGTATAAAATTATCTGCCAAAACCTGCATCACGCAGGCAATTATTCTGGAAAATATTCACACTGGACGCTACTAAAAGAGCAAAGAAAAGGCTCAGAAAAAATCCCAGCTCTGTCAGCACACTTCGGCCTGCTGGATGCTCTTCTTCTCCTCCTCCTCCTCCTCCTCCTCCTCCCGGGAGCGCAGCCCGCGCAGAGAGCTCCCTCTAGGCTCTGGTCCCCAGCACAGCAGGGGGAGGCGCCGCGGGATCGATACCCTGAGCCTGCAG
>NW_008663441.1:0-5576 GCF_000695815.1 Acanthisitta chloris
CCCCGGGTCCTCTCCATCCAGCCGGTGACTCTATCCCAGATCTTCCAAATGCTGCAGAGTCATGGTACCCCAGAGAGGCCGAGCCAGACTCCCTCGACCCTGCTGCTCGCTAGACACCCCCTCCCCTTTGTCCGGGAGGGAGTCCCCAGGGTCAGCGGCTCAAGCAGGCCGGCGCAAGCCCACATATTCCCAAAGGGCCTCTGCACAGATGAAGTTTCAGCAAGGAGCGTGCCTAGGCCCCCGCATCTTCCCCGGCCGAGTCCCTGCAGGCTACAGACAGGAGTTACACCCAGGCTCCCCTAAACCAGCAAACAAAAACAGGCATGTCCTGGGGGACAGCCGAATTTCCCAAGGGGTAATATAGCTTATTTCCAAGTGTACGGATGCCCACTGGACTTTAGGGCTGGGATTGCTTTGCAGAGCCACTGCCTGTAGGGAGACCCGTCACTGCACTTCCCAAAACCCTTCAGTGTAAGGACTGTAGAAGTTGTTGCCTCTCGATCCCTTGGTCCCGGCCTCCTTGGCCCCACTGTTCCTCTCTCTGCCAGGAATCCAACGGACCATTTCAGATGGGTGCAGTTGGAGTTTTGGTTTTGCCTGAAGTGGCACTTAAATTTAGAGCTAATTTGACAGGGATTTTCTTCAGCTCCTAGTAATTCAGTGCTCTCTTCATCCTCAGTGGTTTGGGCTGGGTTTGGGTATTTTATTGCTCTCATGCACACAGTCAAATAATTCTGGAAGCTGATACCAGGCTTTTGCTGGACAGTTACACCTGGATTCTAGTTTAATGCCTGTTCATCTGCTTTTCCCAAATACTTCTGGAACAGTGTTTTGTTTGCTTTCTTCTGGCTGTGCTCCTCAGCAACCTGATCTGGCTCGTCCTGCCCGCTCACCCTTCTCTAAGCACATCTGCCGGGTGAGCACCGTGCTGGGGATGTTCCCACCGCAGGGACAGGCAGAGCCCCCAGCCCGGGCGCAGCGAGGGGGAGGTGAGGGGTGTGCCCTGCTCTGCTCTCCCTGCAGGTCGCTACAGGAAATCCCAGGGACCAGGAGGGAAAGCTGGAGGAGAGGTGGTAAAGAGCGCGTAGAGGGCAGCAGTGGGGATAAGATTTCCTTCCCCTGACAGGGCTGGGGCCGCTCCTCCTCTGGGAAATAATAATAATAATAAGCCCAAACCCTCAAAATAAGCCGTCTCTCGGCAAGCCGGTAGAGCTGTTCCTTTTGGCTTACACACCCTGAGCTGGTTTGTGTATTTTCTGCTCTTCTGTAGTGAAAAATTAATTAGCATGTGGTTATTATTTTCTCTCCTGAGTAACTTTCCCTTGCCCTCCTCCAGGCCTCTCATCAGAACAGGCCTAATCAGATTTGGGTGGCTTGAGAGCGGGGACTGTGCACTGAGAAGGGGGCATCTGCCTTAGGTGGTGGTCAGAGCAGATGGTGGTCTTCTCAAAGAATGCACTGGGAATAGGAACAGCAGTGCGGACGGATGTCTGGCACAGAGACTGTTCACATTTCTTTTTCCCAGATGAACGTCCCAAAGATGCTGGACATTTAACACATACAATTAAAAAAGCCCTGTGCAGATAAACACAGGCGGTTTAGCGGTATAGGACATTGTTGCCTGACAGCCCTATTCATGCACAGGCTGGATGCTGCATCCTTTAGGTCAGGGAGTTGGGAAAAATACATTTAGGCTGTAGTGAGGAGGAGGAGGAGGATGGTATTTTTGTGTCCTCCTGCAGCACAGACAATGGATATGGCCCAAAGTGCCCAGATCTGCCCATCTTTCCCGTGGCTGATGGGCGTTAAGGTGTGAACCTCCTCCTTATCCCTGGGCTGGACTGAACCCTGGTGCTGGATGTGCAGTGCTCACCCTTCTCCCCAGCTTTGCTAAGAACTGTGGGAGAATTTGCCCATGACAAGGTGCTAAGATGCAGTTCATTATAATCTCGTGTCCCTCTTGTCCTAAGCATTTAGCATCATTTAGACAGTCTTTCCCAGACAAACGTGGAGTGAGATGGAGCCACGGTGCAGGGAAATGGACAGCGCTCGGTGACAACCGGCAGAGCAGATGGCTGTGGCCGGAGCAGCGGGTGTGCAGGGGAGGGTTCGTCTCAGACTTCGGCTCGGGCGTTAGCTGCTCTCTAAATCGATGCTGTACTTGGCCGTGCGTGGTGGGAGCTTGTCACAACTCTGGCGCGGCGACCAGCCTCGCAGGACAGATTCATGCTGGCAGGCCGTGATGCAGGCTGGGGGGCTGTGGGATGAGCAGGGGAAGCCTGGCGTCAGCCTGGCCCTTCGGGGGCTGCGTGGAGCCGTGGGGACCAGGCAGGCTCTGCAGTGCTGCCCACGTTTGATTCTGCTTTCCTGCTCTCTCCCCGTCCCCCGCAGCGCTGACACGAGGTTCTGGGGCTCTGTAGGCATCGCTGACAGCAGGAGGACGTTGTGCGGGTGGGTTGCTGCTGTTGTACAGGTACAGCTCACCTGTGCCAGCTCCCCCAGAGCCAGATGTTCAAAATGATTTCATGATTGTGCCTGGTGAAACTCACCTGAGGAACAGTGCTGGAGTGGGGGGAGTGCTAGAAATAGAATTGGTGAGTCCAAAATGCAAAATGGATGGAGGCTTTTGCCGACAGAGGGAAAACCATCCCATGGGACAGCGGATAAATCTTACAGAACAGCCTGTCCCTAAATACGTTTTAGCTCCAGAGACAGGGAGCGTTGTGATGTGAAAGCTGCGGTGCCAGGCCGTGGGACAGCACAGCACAGTGGCAGAATGCCGGAGCTGAGGAGTCAGGCATGTCAGAAAGATGCTGCTCCAACAGCTAATAGAGGCTACATTTTTCCTGGTACAAGTACCCTTCAATGCCCATATTCAGTGCCCCAAAAAGCTGCACATCTATAACCTCTAAGAACATCAGTCAACAGAAGGTTTTCGCGGCGTGAATAACCACTCAGACTTTCTGGGGACTTCAAGTGATAAAAAAAAATAAATCAAGACCATTCAGAAGAGCCTTAGACAAGGCGGATGGGCCTGAGGGTATTATCTGAGAAACTGTCTATTACTCCCATCTCACCAGCCTTACTCAGAGCACACAGAGCCTTCACCTCTGGAGAGAGCCCACCCCAAGCACACAGGGGAGCACTGGCTTTTTCAAGGAGTGGAACCAACGGCAGGTTTACATTTAAATGTACGTTCAGGAGACTGGCACAATGCTGGCCTGGGTGCACGGTCCCATCCAACCCCATCTAGAGAAAATCTCCCACATCAGCATCCCTTCCAGTTTCATCTCCCAAGTCTGCACAACATCAGTCACAGATTTTACTTCTGAAGGCTCTCATAGTAAGAGTCAGAGCAGTGACACCCAGTCCCCTGGGCCTGACAGCTGGCTTAGGCTCACCAGGCAGCAGCAAAAGCCTCCAGTACCTTGGCAAGGTGAATTTCAAGAGCTCTGATGATCTGCAGTTATGCAGACTGGCAGAATGAAGTTTCTCACTGAGCCGGGAGCAGGAGATCTGGCAGCAGAGCGTGTTCCCAGCTCCTGCCCACTCTGACCTCTCCAGGACAGCCTGCTGAATCTGCTGGTTGGGATAAGGGAGAAACCAGTATCTAACTCAGTCCTTGCTTTACTTCTGCCAAGCCTACAAGTCTGATTAAAGGCAGCCCCACCATGGTCGTTAGTACCACAGTATGGCACACATGGCTCAGCTCCAGTAGGAGATGCCAACATCCCAGCCAGCCTCAGCCTTGGGGACTGGCTTTGGTCACCTGTGCTTGTGAGACCTGGAGCCCCAGCAGCAAAGGTCCCAGTCCCCAACACATGTCTGACCAAGCAGTTTCTGAACGAATAATCTCTCTGCTATCTACACTGCACATCCTACATGATTCCAGAAACAGGGACAGCATTGCTGATCCGAGAGGAGCAGCGTTTTTCGGCTAACATTCATCTGAAAGCTATCTCCTTCACCCACGATTGTTTTCAGATTTGTGGTTCTTGGTGGGTGTTGCGCTGAAAAAGGTCCAAAAGCAAATAACCAAAGCACAGCTCTGCCAGGCCTTGGTCAATGAGGCTGGAACAGAAAGAGCCCCAGGTCTGATGAGGGGCTGTTGTTCCCACATTCCAGGCTGTGTCCCACCTTTGCACAGGAAGAGGGTCCAAGTGCTCAGGGATGAGTTAGTGAGGAGCAGAGAGGACTGGCTGTAAGGGCAGTACAAGGCTGTTCACATGGGCCATGGCTTGGAGGGGCTTTCTCTGACCACAGGCAGGCAGGGGAATTTGGTCACTGACTAGATACCACAGCAGAGCCCAGAGGGGTGGCCACACTCCTTTCAGTGAGAACTTTCTTAGGGCTCTTCTCAGCAATAATCTCCTGCTGATATAACTTGTTCAGTTTTGGTTTTACCCTTATGTTAGGCTTGGTATGAGCAGTCTGTGAACTTAAGCTGTGGACAAGCAAATGGCAGGGAAAGCCCAGAGGTGCAGAGGAGTGTTGATGGAGTGTCCATCCACTCAGCCCACATGGATGCTCTGCATTGCCATGACATAGGGATGCATATTCATATATCTTTCTTTAGTGCAAATTAGTAATTACCTTCCGCTGATCTCCTATCAGCTGTGCCCACCTCTAAACAATCACATTGAGATGGGCCAGAGCCACCCCTGAGTTTTGGTGTCTGGTTTAATTAGCTGATTGTAGCAAGGGCAGATACCTGTTGGCCAAAATCGCTGTCTTTGTTGGAAAGCTGCTGACTTCCACTTTTATGGCTGGTGCCAAAGAGCAGCAATTTATTTGTGAAGAAATATCTGTGGACTGCCTATGTGGTGTGTGGGAGCAGAGAGCAGAGCAGAGGTTTGGCTAATGGTGTCTTTGCCATGTGTCTGAGGCTAAGGCAGCAGGCTCTGGAAGTGAAGTGGAGGCTGGTCGTGTCTTCCTGGTGCTGTGCATGACCCTTCATGGAATGACAGCCAGGAGGACAATGCTGTGTGAGTGGTTTCTCTCTCTCCTTCCTCTGTTTTGGCTTGGCAGCTCTGGAGGGTGTGTTTCCCTTCCAACGGACAGGCAGAGGCAGTGCTGGTAGAGCTCTGATGGATCCCCTCCTCACTGAGGGGGAGGAGGTGCTCTGGGAAAGATGGGCTCACTCAATCCCTGTGGCTCAACTTTGGGCTTTCCAGTTGATGGTGGGACTCTCTTGTGGGAGTCTCTGGACGAAAAATGCAGGCTCCTCAGGCATCCTCCTAAAGAAAAGGAGAATAAAGTTTGGGATTCCTCTCTTGGCTTGCATTTGAAAGAGGGATCTTAAAGAAAACCCCAAGTCATCCATTCGTGCTCATTGCCATGACACCCAAAATCTTCTGGGTGTTGATGCTCCAGGTGCCACCCCCAGCAGTGCGTGTGTGCCATGGGATGTTCCAGTTTGCAGTCTCACAGCACTGGGACAAGCAGCCAGTCCAGGGAAGCGGCTCCCTTGGGGATGCTCTTGGCTTTGTCATTCCCTTGATCAGTTTGGATGCTGGTTGTGTGGCTCCCCAGGCTGGGAGGAGGCTGGGAGGAGTCTTGCCTGCTCCCGCTCACCT
>NW_008663441.1:5642-10899 GCF_000695815.1 Acanthisitta chloris
CAGTCCTGTCTCTAAGCACGGGGTTCCTCCCTCTGAGCTCTCGGAGCCGTGTGTGGGACAGAGAGCATCAGTCACGCTCCCGCTGCCGCAGCAGCAGCAACGCGCCGAGGAGGGGATGGGGGATCAGGCCGGCTCCAGCCACCGCCAAGACGCTTAAAGAAGCTCAGGCATTTCTAGCACAAGCAGTCATCTGTGAGCCCAATCAAAGCTCCGGTTTAATTGCTTTCCTCGTGCCCTTCTCTGCCGGGCAGCGGGCGCCGATTGGCTGTGCTGCGCGGTGCCTGTCGCACCCAGAGCCTGCTCCCCACCGACTGCCCCACGTTTGGGTCACAGCTGGGGACAGGGAAGGGAGGAGGAATAGGGAGGACACAGCCCGTGTATTTCTAGAAAAATTACATGTCATTGGGTCCTCCCCTGAACTCCTCTGCACAGCACCTGGGAATCCCCGTCCTCTCACGGACATTTGCATGGCTGTTTTCTCTCTCACGGCTTGTTCTGCTGTTTCACCCTCGTGTTTCCTCTCCCAGCCCAAAGCAGCTCCTCTCTGGTGAGCGTTTCTCAGGGGCTTCCTTGCCAAGCACTGTTTCATAAACATTTTCATGAATCCTCTGCTTTGTCCTCCTAATTAACCATCCAATTGGCCCCCAATGGAGCCTTCACCTCACCTGTGAAGATCCTGCTTGCACAGATTATAACCTGTCAGCTGCCAATTTATTCCTTGATGCAGAGGGCAGGTTGTATTAATTGTCTGCCTTTCCTGCCCTGCTCGGTTTGCTCCCCCTTTCTTCTGCTCCCAGAAGCATCCCTGTTTGGGGATACAGACTCACAGAAGACCAGGGCAACCCAGATGTGAGGCCACTCCATATGACCCATGTATCCAGCCTGTGGTGATATGGCACTGAGACCAGATGTGATGGGATGATGTGTCACACCTGGGAGAGGGATATCTATGGATGGATTACAATGACAGAGCATTAAAGACCATTCTTAACTTCTGCTCTTCCCCATGTGTAGTCTCAGTTGAGAGCTCAAAAAATTCCACTTGTTCATCCCAGGTTAATGGGGAATCCTTCCTGGGCTTATTTACAAGTCAGAGCTTGGCTTTTGGAAGAGTTGGGATTCACCTAGAGTGGTTATGATGGACACAAGTCAGAATACAGAGAGGGTTTACCTGAATGCAGGGGGAGACTGTGCCCCCTGCCCTGACTCCCTGTATAGGACCCTCCAGCCGTGCAGAGCTGTGTGTGAGCCCAGGATAAATACAAGTGCCTGCTCTCACCGAGGGCAGCAGCTGTCTGTTTTGCTGGGTTTCCGTGTTGGGAAAGGGGGTGATGGAGTCCATCATGACCCCCATGGTTCCACACAGTCCCCATTTCTTGTAGCCAGCATGCACTCACGTGGAGCAGGGATGGTGGTGCTTGGCTGCAGAGCAGTGTTCAGTGTCTCCAGGCTCCTGCATCAGGACCAGGCTGTGCTGAAGCCACTGCAGCATGGCGTGGCTTGATCCCTGCCGTGCCCTGACCTGGTGAGGAGGCTGGTTTGGGAGGGGAGGGCGTGCAGGCCTTTTATCCCCCTCCAACATCCGCTGAGATGTCAGTATTTCCCTAGAGGCACATCATGCTGTTCCTGTGGGAGTCTCTGACGGTGGCCCACATACTGGGAACTGCCAGGGCATGGGGAGCTGGCACCAGGATGCCATACATCCAGGGCTCAGCCTCTCAGCCTAGTCTGACCTTGATTCACTGTAGTATCATTTGTAACTGATTTTACATAATTTTGCTTACCACTGATGAGTTGAACTGCCACTGCTGTTCTGTACCTCCTCCTCAGTTTCATTTTGACATCACTGTGTCCTCACTGTAGGTGTGATGATGTCATCTGGCTGCCCTGACACTGCCAGGTCTATTCCCGGGCACAGAGAGGTCACCTTGCTGTGACAGGTCATCTTGTCACTTGTTACAGTGCTTTGGCCCCCTCTGACTCGAAGGATTTTGCTTTGGTGGTGATCTTCATTAGATTAGTGCTGGGCGCTGGGGAGATCACTCACAGCGATAAGTTACTTCAAGGAAGAGTCAGATCTAGACATGTTCTGAGTTTGTGTTACAGCTATGTATTGTCAATATTCTTTAGATTCCTATTTAACAGTTTTAGGGGATGCTCTGGAATATAAATGCTCTTCTAATTGTAAATGCGGTACCATTTCCCCCCTTTTTCCTGCTCTGGTAGCATGCCCCCCCAAATCACCACCTAAACCAAGATCCAGATGACATTAGGAAATTGCTACCCATCTTTGTAGATTTATTTAAAAAAGAAAACCAAGCTCACTCTTTAGAATCCTAGAAGGGTTTTGGTTGGAAGAGACCTTAAAGACCATCTAGTTCCAACCCCCCCTGCCATGGGCAGGGACACCCCTCCACTAGCCCAGGTTGCTCCAAGCCCCATCCAACCTGGCCTTGGGCACTTCCACATATGGAGCTGCCACAGCTCCTCTGGGCAAACCCTGCCTATTTCAACATAGTAAGAAATACTGCAACATTATGATAATCCCCAAATGATGATGCCCATGATCTCTTCCCTGTTAGCACCCACAGTGTAGCACTTCTCCCACACAGGTCCCACACATCTGGAGGAGTGAGAAGCCCATGGCCCAGGGGAGCAATTTCCCAGGCAGGTCAGTTGGATGCTCTGCTCACGAGGCTGCAGCAGCCTTTCTCACCAAACCCAAGCCAAACAGTGCTCTGACAGCAGCAGCAGTGCCCCCACAGCACCCAGTATTTTGTTACCTTTGAATGATCCAGCTCCCCCTTGCTCCTGGCGGATGGGCACAGGGTCACATTTGTTGGGGAGCACTGCGCTTGCCTCTGCCTGCCAGATCCAGCTGCTCCTGCAGCTTCCCTGCCGGCGCGCAGCCCGGTGCTGGCAGGGAGGCAGCTCTGCTCTCCTGCGCTGTGCAAAATGTCCTCTGCCTCCCGGGCAGAGCAGGCATCTGAGGAGTCTCTGAGCAGGCATCAGAGCAAACCTTTCTGCCTGCTGGGCTTCTCCTCCATCCTCAGGGCAGCCCTGGGATGGATGGCAGCCCCATTCCCCAGCCACCCCCCAGAGCCCGTGCCCACCCACCTCCCCTTGGCACCCTGCACCTGGGCCCTCTCTGCAGCTGGAGGCAGGGCTGCCATTTCCAGGCTCGCCCCTCCCAGGCTGCTGTGTTTTCATTCCCAGGCCTGGGAGCCGGGAGAGGAATAAGCCGAGGTCAGAGCAAAGGCCTGGACCCATCCCCATGGCTCAGCTGCAGCTGAGGAAAGAGCGGCTCCTTCTGGAGAGGCGCCTGTGCCCCGTGAAAGACACACACCTCAGCTGTGTTTGCTGGCTAAAAATAAAGCACCCTGCTCCCCTCATGAGGAAGTATTTGCTTTGGGAAAAAAAAAGTATTGTGTACAGTTCTGGGTAGAGAAACAATGCAAATGCCCCCAGTCCTGGACCGAGTCAGCACGGAGCATTGGGAAAATGACTTCTTGTTTGTGCCTCGGTTTCCCCGAGAGAAATGAACCCTCCTGGGCCAGCCTGACACTCAGCTGCTCAGCAAGGCTGGGGCTGTTTTCACTGCAGTGTGTAGGGCTGGAGCTGTAAGTGCAGGATGGGGCTTCGTGTTTGCTTGGTGCAACATGACATAGAAATGCTCAGCGCAGGGAAACACCATCAGCATTTTAGCAACCTCTTTTCTCCCATTTTTCAACCTGAAATGATCAGAAAAATTCCCCAGCAAAATATTTCCAGGAGAAAAAAAGAGCAAAATCTGTAAGCGAGAGCATTTCCCATCGTCTTCTTGGGAGTTCTTTTATTATGAGCAATACAGCTGATATTGTTCTCAGCCCAGTGTCTCCCCAGTGCCTATTTCTAAGGCACACACTGTGCCCGTGGCATGAGGGGCAAGAGGAAGAGGGAAGTTCGAGGAATCTAGCTCCTCTTTCTCCTCGCAGCATTAGCAGAGGGAGCCTGCTGTGGTTTAACATATCCCCCGCAAAAGCTGCTTTCATCCTACACCTAAATACCATGAGGAGTGAACTTCCTAAAGCCCTGGAGAAGTCTAAATATAGAAGCCAATCAAGGGCTGACTTCCCAGAGATGAGAAGTACCAAGAACAGTTTCTTGATCAAAAGTTGTAAGAGTCCATATTGAAATAAAACGTCTGTTTTGGTGCTGAAGCCTGTGCAGGAGGAGTAGTTGCCGAGGTGGGCTGTGTGCTGGTGGTGCCCACAGCACTGGGAGGCTGTGGGCTGCCCGGGGAGATGGGCTCAAGGAATCATGGTCTTTGGAGGAAATTCTTCCCTGTGAGGGTGGTGAGGCACTGGTACACGTTGCTCAGAGAAGGTGTGGCTGCCCCATCCCTGGAGGTGTTCAAGGCTAGGTTGGACAGTGCTTAGATCAATCTGGGCTAGTGGAAGGTGTCCCCACCCGTGGCAGTGGGGTTGGAACTAGATGGTCCTTGAGATCTCTTCCAACCCAAACCATTCCATGTTTCCATCTCTGGGTCTGGTGGCATGGCAGGATTTCATCCTTTGCTGTATGTCGTGGTTTCTGCCCTCTGTAGGTGCCAACTGCTTTGTCCTGTGCACATCTGCTTCCTGGTCCAGCTGAGCATTTTTGTCATAAGAACAAAAATTTTGTTAGAACAAAATACAAGCTGTAGGAAATTAGAAAGGCACCTTAAATATGAAAGAACATCAGAGTGCTCAGATAGGACCCAAACCCCACTTTTGCTCATCTCAAGCTAGGGATGCACCTTTGTGTGTGCAGCAGAAGGAACCGCCCTGCTGGCAGTAAGGGCAGGGAACAGCTTAGTGCTGCAGGGACAGCACTGCTGGTGTGGGCTGGGCAACGTCTGGTCATGCCATGGGGAGGTTCCAGTGTGGGACAGGGGAAGCCTGATCCTGACCCAGCTGGGGACAGCGGCTGTGGGCAGCAGGAGCACAGGCAGACTGAACGACGTGGCCTGTCGCTTTGTGCAAGGGAGGTGACCTTGAGAGGCAGCTCAATACAGCTGGCCCAAACCTCCTACTTGGGTGTCCCAGGGATGAGGGTGGCAATGTCCCTTCACACAGCAGCAGGAAATTAGAGTGTAACGTGCGAGAGACTCTGCACTGGGGCGGGGAGGTGGGGCGGGGAGGTGCTGTGGTTGGAGATACAGAGGGGAACACTTTCATGTGGGAAGTGCGAGGGGAGGCGAGGGCAGAGGGTCTGCTCCCGGGCAGAGAGCAGAGTG
>NW_008663441.1:10914-11801 GCF_000695815.1 Acanthisitta chloris
TCTGCTGCCAGGAAGCGGCTTTTGACTCACAGGAAGCTGAATTCGGCTGGTATCAGCCCCTCGTGCGAGGGCCAGGGCAGGGTTTTATCTGCCGTTGAGCGCAGCAGATGGGGAAGCAGTCGGCACTCCCTCCCAACCCGCTCCTGCTCCAGCAGCCCCTGTCTGATGGCCCTCCAGCATATCCCCTTTGGAAAAGGGATGCTTCCCTGCAGAGCTGCGAAGTGTGGACAGCTTCCCAGGCCCCAGGAGAGCTGCCAGCCCCGCTGGAGGAGGCAGAGATTGCCCTGCCAGCTGGTGCAAGGGCAGAGCCAGGACCCTCCAGGTTGCTGAGCCCAGAATGGGGAGGCACCAGGTCCTCCAGCAGCATCTACCCCAGTCAGTCTGAAGAGGAGCTGGGAGTGTGCAGGCTTTGGAGAGCAGTCTCGGCCTGCAGCTGCGATTCAATTCCCCCAGATTCTCCCTAATCCAAGTCCAAGGTGGAGAAGGGCTTGCAGGGTTGGGGAGCCCTTTGCATGGAGCCTGCTGTCATCCCTTGGCCTCTCCAGAGCTGCCCGGGTTGGGAGTCTGGTTTCGCTCGGGGTGGTGGCAGCTCGCCGGGGCTCGGGGTGGAGGTCACCGCGGGCAGTGCCGAGGGATCGGATGGCAGCTGCTGGCCTTAGACCTGCTGCCCCGCAGAAAGCACAGTTTGCTCATCAGTGCTGCAGTTTAGCTGTGAAAACCTCCGATTCTGGCAGTTTTCACACACGGGACAGGCAGCTGAGGAATGGCCGCAGGGGCTGGGGGAGGCACAGCAGCTTGGTGGGAGAAGCCAGGTGGATGGAGGAGGCTGGTCATGAAGGCGTGTGGGTGCTGCTGCTGGGCTCAGAGGCAGGGCAGGTCCATGTGGG
>NW_008663442.1:0-6477 GCF_000695815.1 Acanthisitta chloris
TGTTCCAGGCCAGGTTGGATGGGGCTACAAAAAGAGTCTCATGTGCCTTTCTCTTCCACGTACATTTACAGTTGCTTCTTTTTGGGTTCATTCTACCTTGGGATAAAACTTTTGTGTTTATTTCCACCTGTGTGAGCACAGCACTTGAGTTCATAGCACAGAAACGTGACCTCAGTTGAACAAGTGGCCCTAAAAGAAATGAAAAGGAAGAAAAGTGCAAAAATACAGCTTATAACCCAGACATGGCATACTCTGTCTGTAACCCAGACATTGAGAGATCCAACCAGAGCTCATCTGACACACTTTATCCTCAGGTTTCCACCTTGAGGAGAAACTGGTGTTGCTCACATGATGCTTTTGCATCATTAGGCAGATCCTGCTGGTTCCAGAGGTGAAAGCAGAACTCTTGTCCAGGGTAATTTCAAATTATCTGCCCTAATTTCATTAAGGAATGGAGTCCAGTCTGCTCATTAATGTGGTTAGATGCTGTGGTTGCAGGGAGTCCTGTGAGTAGGTAAATGGAAAAGCTGCATTTTATAGATGCCTGAATGAACAGGTCTATGGTAGATATGACATAATTTTGTTTCTTCACTGTGTAGTTAAACACATTTATTATCTAAATGTAGCACAGCAGCTGGTGCAACAAGCTGCTCCTGTCAGCACCAGTATTAAGTGTCTGGGAAGAGACAGTCCCTCCTCCAGGCTGGAACAGTGATTCAACTGCCCCAAAGTGAACAGAATAATGTGCTGTGAGCTGCTTTTGGAGCATAGGGATGATTATTTAAGGGATAAAATAATATAGGCTGTATTTCTGTGCAATATAAACCAAGATATTGTAATGTATAATGGTACTTAATTGGAGAGGGTTTTATTTGCCATCAGGCGTAGAGTCCTGGCATTACTAGGATTCTGATCAGGTACACTATTAGCTTTTAAAATTAATCTTTTTGGGATATCCTTTTATCTTGCTGTATGTATTTTCATACTGTTATTTGGAATATTTTTTTCACAGAAGCCTAATCTCTGATTTTATTGAACTTGTGCTCCTCTAGAGGGAGAGATGTGGTTTCATGTTTTGAATATAATTCAGTATCACAGAATCATGGAACAGTTTGGGCTGGAAGGACCTTAAAGCCCATCTCATCCCACCCCCTGCTGTGGGCAGGGACACCTTCCACTAGCCCAGGTTGCTCCAAGCCCCATCCAACCTGGCCTGGAACCCTCCCAGGGATGGAGCAGCCACAGCTTCTCTGGGCAACCTGTGCCAGTGCCTCAGCACCCTCACAGGAAAGAATTTCTTCCCAATATCCCATCAATCCCTGCCCTCTGGCAGTGTGAAGCCATTCCCTGTGTCCTGTCCCTTCAGGCCCTTGTAAACAGTCTCTCTCCATCTCCACCCTGATCTCCCCTCAGGCACTGGAAGGCCACAATTAGGTCACCCTGAAGCTTTTCTTGTCCAAACTGAACAATCCATACTCTCTCAGCCTTTCCTCACAGCAGAGATGCTCCATCCCTCAAATCATCTTGGTGGCCTCCTTTGGGCATTTAGGAATGTTACTATCCATATTTCCAACTTCCTTTTAAAAAAATCCTGTTGCTTCACCTGCCTTAGGTAGAGGTCAGACCTTTTACCTGACTCAGACTTTTAGGCTCTAAATTTCATCGGCTCCTGTGCTTGAAAAATGAAGTAACTCTCCCATGTGTTGCCATAACAGCAGTAATGTTGTGTCACTTTTTGGCTCCTCTCACCCTAAATCTGGTCTGTCTGCCTCTGTCTGAGTCTCCTGCTTGGATTCAAAAATTACATTTGCCTGCACTGCTGCTCTTAGCACCAAAATTACTGTCTGCACAGGCAACAGCATCTTGGCCTAATCACCAATTACATTTTTATTGCAAGTCCCATTAGAAAGCATTTTAATTGTGGATTATCATTATGATAATTACTTCAGAACAGCTATTTTGGTACATTTCCATTGGTATGCAAGTCCTTACAGAGCCTCTCAGAGGCCTTTCAGTGTATTAAATATGCACTGCTGGAAGCTTAAATTAAGACTTCCAGTAAAAAAGCTTTTCCATAATTTTTAGCTTTTCAGATATTTGGTAGCTTTATATACCATTTCAGTGTTTGCATTGCAGTAAATACATATTTGATGCTTGTTTTTCACCCTTCAGTGCTGGTATAATTCTGAATTAAGTATCCAAATGGTAAAATTGGCTTCCAGGTTTCAACTTGAACTTGACTTGCAAGAGAAGTTCAGCCCAAGAGGTAAAAGGTGATAGTTAGGGCATTGAATACTTTCAGAAGAGCTTGTTTGGTGCATATTTATGAATATCCAACACATGACTGCATGTTGGATCAAAGCTGTAACAGCCTGGTTAGGTTTTAGGTGTATCCCCAGCTCAGTTCTCATTCCCATCGTGGAATTTTAGGAGTTGGAATGGACTTTATAGTGCTGAGAGGGCGACACTCACACCTGGAGCCCCTGGATGTCCCAGGCTTGTCTTAGGATCCTGTAATCACCTAAGCAAGCAGCTTGAGTTCCTTTGATCATACAAAATCCCATTATCCTTCAAAAGGATGAAGTGTGAATCATGTGTTGTGCTTACTTTGTTTGCATCCTAGAATTTCCAGCTTTCCTCTGAAGTTAAATGAGTCTCTGTGTGTTGGAGCAGCAATTTTGATGAGTCTGGTCTGAGTCCCTGAAGAACAGTGGCACAACATGACTTGTTTTGCAGTTGCTCTTTGAAATCCACCTTGAGTAAGACTTGATTTGGCATTTCTGCAGTGCAGCTCAGCTCGGGAAAACAGCTTCCCTCTCATTTCCTCTGGCTCAAGCACATCTCAATTGCTATTACTCATGCCCACTACTCTCACTCCAATCTACCAATTTAACTCAATCCAGCCCTGATTTACCTCAATAACTCATGCTATTAGTTCCTCTAAGAGGCAGCAAGTGCTGCTCTCTGAGGGTGGTGAAAGCCCTTGGGGGATGTTCTAGAGCATGAGATGTGTGATCAAAGTCCAGGAATGGATCCACATGGTTTTGCAGGGAATATTGAGAGTTTAGGGGTTTTTTTCTTTGGGGACATCCCATTGCCCTAACTCTTAGAATTAAGGTGGTAGATAAGGGGTAATGACTTTAAACTGCCAGAGGACAGGGTTAATGAGACATGAGGGAGAAATTCCTCTCTGTGAGAATGGGAAGGCACTGGAACTGAGGAACAGGTTGCCCAGAGAAGCTGTGGCTGCCCCATCCCTACAAGTGTTTCAGGCCAGGTTGGATGGGGCTTGGAGCAATCTGGACCTGTGGAAGGTGTCCCTGCCCATGACATGGGGTGGAATGAGATGGTCTTTAAGGTCCTCTCATCCCAAACCATTCTGTGATTCTATGAGTTGCTTAAGCAAGGATTTATACCTGTGAAAATATGGGTTTGCTATTTATTGTTTTAATCAGAGAAAGGCAGCCAAGCACATTTTATTTGTGGTGAATCTCAGAGTATCTGTTTTCAGGCCATTAATTCTGGAAAATAGCAATGTCAAAATGCTTTTTAAGGCATGCATTGCATCCATGCCTGAGTGTTGTTTTTTTTCTTAGAAAAATCATAAATTATAGTTGTTTCCATTTGTTTCAATGTATAGATTCAATTAATTGCTCCTCTGGGGTCAATATTTCAACATCCATTTGTATTGGAATGGCAAATTCTCTGCCTGTTTAGCTGAGGATTTACTCCTTCAGTTGGTGTTAATTTAGCTAGTGAGTAGAGACACTTGCCATTTAATAAAATAGCTCAAAATATTTATTTTTAAAAGCCATAAGAAGAAAAAAACTTATAAAACCATCTTTATAGCACAGCAGATAAGCAAGTGTATAGCAAGTCTCTGTGCTGGGGGGTTGCATGTGAGTGTTGCCAATTTGCTTGGCAATTCCACCACAAGTTTTTTTGGAATTTATATCAATCTTGATCAAAATCAGTGGGGGATGTGGTCTAGTGCCCTTGGCTGTAAATGGGATGTGTTGCACTGGGAGTCTCAGTGCCTCTGTGGTGCTTGTGAGGAGGAGATTGATGTGATGTTGCTGTATGATGATGGAGAGGATTACTGCACCTCTGACAGTGTTTGGCTAAGAAAAGGGACCTAAATTGCCTCTAGACATGTAGTGGAAGGCATAAAAATCAAATGTTTTAGTAGCTGCATAGTTTGTAATCAACAAAACTTGAGTCAGTAGTGTGTGGTATTATCCAGCTCCATAAGGTCAGTGTGTCCTATGGGAAGAGCACACTCAAAACACCAAGAAATGCAGTTGCTGAGTGATTTGACATCAGTGATGTGGCAGGTAACAGAAATTGGTTGAAACAGAACTTTGGTGCACTTCTACCAGGCTGTATTTTGCAAGGCATAAGGAAGATGTGCATAGGTTTGGGGTTTGGATTTCTCATATGTTTGTAAACGTTTGGCCATGATCTCACTAGCAGAAGAGAAGGCTCCAGGGAGACCTTAGAGCCTTTCCAGCGCCTAAAGAGGCTCCAAGAGAGCTGCAGAGGGACTTGGGACAGAGAGCCTGAAGGGACAGGACAAGGGGGAATGGCTTCCCACTGCCAGAAGGCAGGGACAGATGGGATACTGGGAAAAAATTCCATTCCCTGTGAGGGTGCTGAGACACTGGCACAGGTTGCCCAGAGAAGCTGTGGCTGTCTCATCCCTGGGAGTGTTCCAGGCCAGGTTGGATGGGGCTTGGAGCACCCTGGCCTGGCAGAAGGTGTCCCTACCCATGGCAGGGGGATGGAACTAGATGGTCTTTAACATCCCTTCTGACCCAAACCATTCTAGGATTCTGTAAGTTTAGGACTGTTCTACTAGAGGCAGGACACATCTGGCCAACCTCACCTGACATGAGGGGAACCCTCCAGATCTGAGTAAGATTAGGTTTCACATTCCACAGAATTTTGCATAAAGACACAAAGCTGGCACAGCTTTTAGGACAGGAGACGTGAAGGTTTTTGCATAGTCGCTGGCAGAACTGCAAGGCTACACTGCTTTCTTCAAACTCCTGTATTTAGCTTTAGAAAGGAAACTTAGTTGAAAAAAATCCTCTGTGTCTGTCTGTGAACAGCTTTGGTAAGACCTGGACCCTTTCAAGCAGGAAGAAGCCCTGGAGCTGTCACATTTGATGATGGCTAATAGCTATTCCTTCATAATGTTTTCAGCTGCTGCTGATGTGTAAATAGTTTGGATGGATTTTCCTGTGCTGTTAGGACCAGGTTATTCACCATTTCCTTCACTTGAAGCAGTTGTTGCTGTGTAGAAGTCTGTGCTTTATTCATACAACATTTCAATGCTTTTACTGCTTTTATGCCAAGCAGCTTTAGTTTGCTGCTTGGTTAATTTCCTGCTAAATTTAACTGTCTCTTGCTTTCACCTTATCTGGTGTCATGGTTTAACCCCAGCCTGCAGCTAAGCACCACTGAGCCACTTACTCACTCTCTTCCTCCCCAGTGGGATGGGGAGGAGAATTGGAAGGTAAAACCCATGAGTTGAGGTAAGGAGAGTTTAATAATTGAAACAATAATAGTAATGAGGAAAAACCCAACAGAAATAAGTCTGGGACAGCTGTTCTGGCCATGTTCCCCCCCAGCTTCTTGTGCAGCTCCTCACTGGTAGGGCATGAAACACCAACAAGTCCTTGACTTGGGTTAAGCACAGGCGAAACAACCAAAATATCAGTGTGTTGTCAACATTATGCTCATCCTAAATCCCAAACGTAGCATCAGCTGCTAGGGAGAAAATTAACTCCATCTCAGCCAAAACCACCTCCTTCATGCAGAGAAACTTCAGCTCACTTGGCAATGCCAAGGAATTGTTGGTATTTCCAAAGCCTAGGTGTGTTTCTCTTTTGTTTTGGTTACTCAGAGACTCTAGGAATGTTAATGTTAATGTATTCACTGAATTTTTATCTTCTTAATCTAGAAATTCCAAGCAGCTGCAGTTGAGCTCTCACACAAGTGTCCTTAGAGGCCTCTTGTGTGTGGGGGTGCCAGGGAGGGTCGTTTTGTGCTTTGCAAGGGTAGGTCAGCTCAGGCCTTAAATCAGCCCTGATTTAAGCAGATCCTCTTGCTGAATTTTTTCTTTCCCTCATCATGGAAAGGACATTCTGCTGTATTTAAACCTTTGCCATCTCGTTGGACAAGAATCCAGGAGAAGAGAGCAATCACACCAGGCTTTAAAAATAGAGATGCTGACCAGTTGTATTTCTTGGCTGGTTGGTCAGGCTGTCAGTGACTGAGGACATAAAGGATGCTTCTTTCCCTTTCTTTGCCTCTCCCCCCCTTTTTCCCTTCTCCCCCCACACCAGGCTTTAAAAATAGAGATGCTGACCAGTTGTATTTCTTGGCTGGTTGGTCAGGCTGTCAGTGACTGAGGACATAAAGGATGCTTCTTTCCCTTTCTTTGCCTCTCCCCCCCTTTTTCCCTTCTCCCCC